>NC_048570.1:85422067-85709567 GCF_013265735.2 Oncorhynchus mykiss
AGAGGATGATGATGTAAGAGCAGGTGACAAAAGGGCAGAGGGTGATGACGTCATACCAGTGGAGGGGAAGACACTTGATGGGGATGGTGAAATCACAGTCAACCCAGAAGTGGATGATGATGTTGAATCAGAACGGTCCATGGAGAGGGAGGACAGACTGGGAGCTGTGGTGGGACTGGACACACTGGTGATGTGAGATTGGTGTGACACGACGGATGATGACGATGTCATTGATAACAAGGCGGAAGATGATGAAGACAATGGTGATGAAGATATCGCTGCTGCTGCTGATGATGAAAATGGTGATGATGATGATCGTGAAGATGGTGATGAAGATGATGGTGATGACGATGACGATGGTGAGGATGATAATGATAGTGATGATGATGATGATGAGGGTGATGATGGCAAGTCTACTTGTACGTTCATTGTTGAGTTAGTATGTCCCGTATCCATAATGACATGATCATGGGGTACAGGGGTATTCAGAACTGTTGCGTCAGAAATAGTGACAGACTCCGACGTGCTAACACTTACATTCCTCTCAGACGCTGTATACTTGCTCTGATGGGCAGATGAGATGTAGATGACGGCTGAAATAGTCACAGAGTTATCAGGTGTGGTAGAGACTGGCATGGACACTGATAATGGTGATGTTACCCCCTCTAACAGGGAAGTGTTGTTCTCTGGCATGGACTCTGATAATGCTGATGTTACCCCCTCTAACAGGGGAGTGTTGTTCTCCGTGGTTCTCTTCTGTGTAGTGGAGGATATAGAAGCCATCAGATTGGCTGGTGTCAAACTCCAGGGCTTGGGTAATGGTGTCACTTTAGAATATGTGACTGATGTGTGTCCAACAAAGGTATCCTCTCTCCCATTTGACATCAGTGTAGCTGCACCAGGGGAGAATGCTCTATCAGGTGAGTGAGAGGAGACAGATGGTAGAGAAAGATACCCTCTACGTCCATTGAGTCCCAGGCTTTTAGTGGAAAGTCCTCCTGTATCAGAGGTTATGGTGTTAAAATATGTAGACCATGTTGTTGAGGACACGCCCATTTTCCTGTCTGTATCAGAATGAGAAAGAGAACTATGCTCACTTATTAATGGTGTCTGTGACGGAGTAGGGTATTCCCTCATGACGGTAGGACTTTCTGACATTGTAGAGAGAACATATTTTCCCCTTGTTGTGCTTTTCGTTCTGTGGGAGACAAGTTTAAGAGGAGTCGGAACAGCCTCTGCAGTGTTAACATATGCAGGGATATCAGTGGGGCGTGGATAAGGAGAACCTTCAGAGTCAGTCCCTCTGGAAATCAAGGAGTCCTCTGTAACATAAGAGGAGGGTGTTGGAGAACTCATTAATGGGGGTGTTCCCTTATAAACATGAACACTTAGGTCTGTGATGTAAGTGGAGGAATCCTCAACTATAGCAGAAAGGGGCCAAACTGAGCCAGTCTCTGTGTTCTCAGCAGGCGTGTGTGTAATATCAGCAGAAGCATCAAGTGGTGTCAGATGTTCAGGTGAACTGGAGTGGACCTGGGCTGTGGAGTGGACCTGGGCTGTGGAGTGGACCTGGGATGTGGAGTGGACCTGGGCTGTGGAGTGGACCTGGGATGTGGAGTGGACCTGGGCTGTGGAGTGGACCTGGGCTGTGGAGTGGACCTGGGCTGTGGAGTGGACCTGGGATGTGGAGTGGACCTGGGATGTGGAGTGGACCTGGGCTGTGGAGTGGACCTGGGCTGTGGAGTGGACCTGGGATGTGGAGTGGACCTGGGCTGTGGAGTGGACCTGGGCTGTGGAGTGTGTTTGAAAAGTGTGATCTGTCTCGCCTGTCGCAGTAGGATCGGGTGAGCCGACAAACAGTGAGGTCCATGTTGAGGACATGTCTCTCTCTGCTGTATCAGGGGACGTTTCAGATAACATTTCAGTTGACATTTCAGAGGAATTTACAGGGGACATTTCAGCTGACTTATCTAGGGACATTTCAGGGGTCATATCAGGGGAACCTACCTCAGACCCTGTGCTAACAGAAATATACAATGGCCTTGTTTGAAACTGGGTTGCTGACGGTGAGGTAGCGCGAGGCGTCGCTAACAGCACTACAGGTCTGTGTGTAGATGTGGTTCCTCTAGAGCCAGACTGGGTCGGTGCATCATCAGTTCTGTGGAGACTAGAGACAGTTGGGTTAAAGTAAGGGTGCTTGGTGGTCAGGATGATGGAGAGGGTGAATTGGGGAACCTGGGGTACTGTTGAGGGACTAGCATGCAGGGTGGGAGAGGTTAACGCCCGTGTCAGGTGCTGAGCTAAAGTTGATGGATCAGTGACAGCAAGTGACATCAGGCCCGTGTCAGAATTCAAAGAAGGAGTCAGCGAGGTTAGAGGGGTCAATCCTGCTTCTCCAAGGGTTACGCTACTAGCAGACATGGGCGAGTCACTCAGTGTTCCAGATACAGAGCTGAGAATGGAGTCACTCAGTGTTCCAGATACAGAGCTGAGAGTGGAGTCACTCAGTGTTCCAGATACAGAGCTGAGAGTGGAGTCACTCAGTGTTCCAGATACAGAGCTGAGAGTGGAGTCACTCAGTGTTCCAGATACAGAGCTGAGAGTGGAGTCACTCAGTGTTCCAGATACAGAACTGAGAGTGGAGTCACTCAGTGTTCCAGATACAGAGCTGAGAATGGAGTCACTCAGTGTTCCAGATACAGAGCTGAGAATGGAGTCACTCAGTGTTCCAGATACAGAGCTGAGAATGGAGTCACTCAGTGTTCCAGATACAGAGCTGAGAGTGGAGTCACTCAGTGTTCCAGATACAGAGCTGAGAGTGGAGTCACTCAGTGTTCCAGATTCAGAACTGAGAGTGGAGTCACTCAGTGTTCCAGATACAGAGGTGACAATGGAGTAACTGAGGGGGTGACTTCTTGTCTGAGCAGTTGAATCCAAGCTGACTTCCCCTCCTGCTCTTCCTCCCTCATCATTATTCCTATTGGGGTCAGGAGCGCTTGGGCTGGTGTGCCCTGTGGCTGTTACTAAATCACTGGGATATGTTGAGCTCTGAGGAGATGCTGTGCTCCAGTAAGAGCCTGTTAACTTAGCCACTGTGGTGTCTGAGCGGGGTGAGCCGGTATCTGACAAGGTTGGTAAGGTGTTAGATGAGATAGGGAAATATGTTGCCGATATTCTGGTCGTCACAGCCGGCGACACACTTGAATCTACAGCATGAGAAGGCACTGAGGTAACTGCTACAGGCCAGGTGCTTCTTAAAAAAGCCGTCTGACTACCTGTCCATGTCTTATCTCTTTTTGCCCTGTTTGGTGTTGCACTGATATATTCCCCTGTGATGAGACTAGGAACTAAATATCCTTGTGGGGGAGTAGGTGGAGGTGACAGCAATGCTGAGCGGACAGTTTGTAATACGCGCTGTTGGCTTTGATTAGCTTGACTGTCCTGAACAGGAGAGGAGAGAAGTAAAGAGCTTGTCTCTCTGTTGTTAGTGAGAACAGTCCTGGTCCGGCGACTGTGTGATGATCGGATGGTTCTGGCTGAAACGTTGAAAGGGACATTTCCAGAGGTAACACTAGTAGAGGTGGAGTGGTTTGGTTCTGTCTTTGCTGGTTTCCATGTTGTGAAAGGGCTGGCGTCTAGTTTGTTTGACGATGTTGTCCTTTGTGTCCCATACAAGTCATGGGATTGAAGCGATGCTGGAGCTGCAGAGTCCTGAGTCCTGACTTGTGATTTGGTGCCACTGGTCTCTGTGGTCACTCCTCCAGTCAGTGATTGGTGAGTGGAGTCAGAGAGGGGAAGTGGTAAGCTGTTTGTGACTGTAAATATATCTACATCTAAACTAATGCTGGATTGGATTGGGGGATTCAATGATGTTTTATTCAGAGGAAACACAGATGACACTGATGAAGCAGTTTGTGTCACACTGACAGGGTTAGACGGGCTTGAGATGTCATAGGATAAAGCAAAGGCTGCTGTTATTAACCATTCAGATGAGGATGCTGGTGATAGTGATGATACTGGTGATGATGGTGATAGTGATGATATTGCTGATGATGATGATGATGGTGGTGATGATGATGATATTGCTGCTGCTGATGGTGGTGATGATGATGATGGTGATGACATTGTTAATGATGATCGTGATGATGGCGATGACATTGCCACTGATGACACTGACATTGATGACGCCCTGGTCTGGTGAAGCATGCTGGGAGTCAAACCTGAGCTGTCAGACAGGTCTCTGCTCGGCTCCACAGAAGAAGAAGAAGAGAAGGGAGCAACCGAAGGCCACAGGCTGGTTTGGTTGTTTTCCTTGGTGATGGTTGGCGAGGCCTTGGATCGGACCAAGCTCAGTGGGTGTTTGTCCGCCAGCAGGGTCAATATGGAGGAGAAGGCAGGCTGCTCTCTCAGGCCCACCCCCTCTGACACAGCCCTGCCATCTGGTTGGACGACTGATAAAGGCTCCTCATCCACCAACAGCAAGCCGGCCAATGGGTGAATGGGATGGGCGGAGGCTGTTGTGTCATTGGGTACATCAGAAGAACCAGAGGCGTCGTAGTTCGTCTCATCTGGAATAGAGCGAAAAGGGAAGCAAGGGGTCAATGCTGGCTACTTAAACCATGGAGGGGTCAATGCTGGCTACTTAAACCATGGAGGGTTCAATGCTGGCTACTTAAACCATGGAGGGGTCAATGCTGGCTACTTAAACCATGGAGGGGTCAATGCTGGCTACTTAAACCATGGAGGGGTCAATGCTGGCTACTTAAACCATGGAGGGGTCAATGCTGGCTACTTAAACCATGGAGGGGTCAATGCTGGCTACTTAAACCATGGAGGGGTCAATGCTGGCTACTTAAACCATGGAGGGGTCAATGCTGGCTACTTAAACCATGGAGGGGTCAATGCTGGCTACTTAAACCATGGAGGGGTCAATGCTGGCTACTTAAACCATGGAGGGGTCAATGCTGGCTACTTAAACCATGGAGGGGTCAATGCTGGCTACTTAAACCATGGAGGGGTCAATGCTGGCTACTTAAACCATGTAGGGGTCAATGCTGGCTACTTAAACCATGGAGGGGTCAATGCTGGCTACTTAAACCATGGAGGGGTCAATGCTGGCTACTTAGACCATGGAGGGGTCAATGCTGGCTACTTAAACCATGGAGGGGTCAATGCTGGCTACTTAAACCATGGAGGGGTCAATGCTGGCTACTTAAACCATGGAGGGGTCAATGCTGGCTACTTAAACCATGGAGGGGTCAATGCTGTCTACTTAAACCATGGAGGGGTCAATGCTGGCTACTTAAACCATGGAGGGGTCAATGCTGGCTACTTAAACCATGGAGGGGTCAATGCTGGCTACTTAGACCATGGAGGGGTCAATGCTGGCTACTTAAACCATGGAGGGGTCAATGCTGGCTACTTAAACCATGGAGGGGTCAATGCTGGCTACTTAAACCATGTAGGGGTCAATGCTGGCTACTTAAACCATGGAGGGGTCAATGCTGGCTACTTAAACCATGGAGGGGTCAATGCTGGCTACTTAAACCATGGAGGGGTCAATGCTGGCTACTTAAACCATGTAGGGGTCAATGCTGGCTACTTAAACCATGTAGGGGTCAATGCTGGCTACTTAAACCATGGAGGGGTCAATGCTGGCTACTTAAACCATGGAGGGGTCAATGCTGGCTACTTAAACCATGTAGGGATCAATGCTGGCTACTTAAACCATGGAGGGGTCAATGCTGGCTACTTAAACCATGGAGGGGTCAATGCTGGCTACTTAAACCATGGAGGGGTCAATGCTGGCTACTTAAACCATGTAGGGGTCAATGCTGGCTACTTAAACCATGTAGGGGTCAATGCTGGCTACTTAAACCATGGAGGGGTCAATGCTGGCTACTTAAACCATGGAGGGGTCAATGCTGGCTACTTAAACCATGTAGGGGTCAATGCTGGCTACTTAAACCATGGAGGGGTCAATGCTGGCTACTTAAACCATGTAGGGGTCAATGCTGGCTACTTAAACCATGTAGGGGTCAATGCTGGCTACTTAAACCATGGAGGGGTCAATGCTGGCTACTTAAACCATGGAGGGGTCAATGCTGGCTACTTAAACCATGTAGGGGTCAATGCTGGCTACTTAAACCATGGAGGGGTCAATGCTGGCTACTTAAACCATGGAGGGGTCAATGCTGGCTACTTAAACCATGGAGGGGTCAATGCTGGCTACTTAAACCATGTAGGGGTCAATGCTGGCTACTTAAACCATGGAGGGGTCAATGCTGGCTACTTAAACCATGGAGGGGTCAATGCTGGCTACTTAAACCATGGAGGGATCATTTTAAAGTTGCACAAAGTTTCAGAGTGAGAGTGTGTCATTTTCTTTCCATTTAGAGCAAAACCATTCAAACACTTTTTCCATTTTGCCTGGGATTCAGCAATGAGTTATTTGAAGAGAGAGAATAGCAATCAGAGTCCTTACACTGCAGGAGCCATTGAGAATCTAAAACCCCTTTCATCCCCTGAATAGAAATGTTGATGCTTCCCCTCATCATTTAGAAAGCATTGAAGACTAACAGTGTCAGACACATTTCAGTCTTAAAGCACATTCATTCACGTTGTAATTCACAGTTGAATTACCTAGTGTGTATACTAGATTGAAGCTAACGTGACCAAAGGGCTGAAATTGTATGAAATGTCCTCTGAATCATGTACATGCATTAAAAACATCTTGATGTCTATTATAAAAATAATCTTATTAAACCTGTATTTTTATTTTTTTTTTTTTTTTTTTACCTCAAATCGTTTTAAAGTACTAATGTCACAGAGAGAGACATCTGGTTCAGGTGTCACAAACAAGCTGGCAGTGATAACAGCTCTAAGATGGCCGTCCGGCTGTGAGGCTGGCACTAGTCCCCCCCCCCCTCCTCTCCATTCTCAGCACGTCCCCAAACATCTGTCTGGGGGGGTTCTTTTATTCATTTCTATAGATTTACAAGCCTGTCACATCACCTGCTGTATGTTTCACCTGGCAAGGTGGGTGCATCCAGCTAATGCACACACACACACACACACACACACACACTTTTTAATACTCAAATCTTGAAAATCAATGTTAAGATCATCATGTCTCCCACAGACAAGTATCCTATCTACTAAAACTGCCTTGTACCACACGTTTAAACTGACACAGACCATTTGATTTGTTTTAACACCAGGTAGTTCTACTCAATACCCACCCACACAGATCAGGACTGTTTTACAATACCCACCCACACAGATCAGGACTGTTTTACAATACCCACCCACACAGATCAGGACTGTTTTACAATATCCCCACACACACACCCACACAGATCAGGACTGTTTTACAATACCCACCCACACAGATCAGGACTGTTTTACAATACCCACCCACACAGATCAGGACTGTTTTACAATACCCACCCACACAGATCAGGACTGTTTTACAATACCCACCCACACAGATCAGGACTGTTTTACAATACCCACACACACACACCAGGACTGTTTTACAACACACACACACACACACACACACACACACACACACAGATCAGGACTGTTTTACAATACACACACACAGATCAGGACTGTTTTACAACACACACACACACACACACAGATCAGGACTGTTTTACAATACACACACACACACACACACATACACACACAGATCAGGACTGTTTTACAACACACACACACACACACACACACACACACACACACACACACACACACCAGGACTGTTTTACAATATACACACACACACAGATCAGGACTGTTTTATAATACCCACACACACACACCAGGACTGTTTTACAATACCCACACACACACAGATCAGGACTGTTTTACAATACACACACACACACACACACACACACACACACACACACACACACACACACACACACACACACACACACACACACACACAGATCAGGACTGTTTTACAATACACACACACACACACACACACACACAGATCAGGACTGTTTTACAACACACACACACACACACACACGCACACACACACACACACACAGATCAGGACTGTTTTACAATATACACACACACACACACACACAGATCAGGACTGTTTTATAATACCCACACACACACACCAGGACTGTTTTACAATACCCACACACACACCGATCAGGACTGTTTTACAATACCCACACACACACACCAGGACTGTTTTACAATACACACACACACATACAGAGATCAGGACTGTTTTACAATACCCACACACACAGATCAGGACTGTTTTACAATACACACACACATGGAGATTGGGACTGTTGTACAATACCCCCCCACACACACACAGAGAGCAGGACTATTTTACAATACCTACACACACAGATCAGGACTGTTTTACAATACACACACACATGGAGATTGGGACTGTTGTACAATACCCCCCCACACACACACAGAGAGCAGGACTATTTTACAATACCTACACACACAGATCAGGACTGTTTTACAATACCCACACACACACATACCAGGACTGTTTTACAATACCCACACACAGAGAGGGATTTTTTACATACCCAGCAGAGGGGCATAACATTTCTCATAAACTCTGCATCGAACAAAAGTAATCTAAAAACTATTTTTTTCCCAGACATTTTCCCACTGTTAAATTACAATTGTAACGGGATATCATAAACATGCATAAGCTCAGTGAAATGCCAATATCGACAGCCACTTGTTTTCAATGCATTCTGAAATGTCACCGATACCCTCAGACAATTCATATCACATGTCCATATAAGTGGGTTCCAAGACAGACCATCTTAATAACTGAGAGGGAGGTTGATAAACAGTTTAAAACCTTTATTCATTACACATAATAAACCCCCTTCACACTTCATTAATTTGAGCCTGCACTTAACATGTTTTGATGTTATTTGAGAGAGTAAGTGCTAGTTTAAGTCACTCTATAAATACATGTGAAAAAACAGATAGATATCAGGCTAAAGGCCCAATAAAGGTTTTGCCACTATGAGAGAACCCAGGATCTACTGCCTGTCACCATTCCAACATGAGAGAACCCAGGATCTACTGCCTGTCACCATTCCAACATGAGAGAACCCAGGATCTACTGCCTGTCACCATTCCAACATGTGAGAACCCAGGATCTACTGCCTGACACCATTCCAACATGAGAGAACCCAGGATCTACTGCCTGTCACCATTCCAACATGAGACAACCCAGGATCTACTGCCTGTCACCATTCCAACATGAGACAACCCAGGATCTACTGCCTGTCACCATTCCAACATGAGAGAAATCTTCCTTTCCTGACCCCCCTCTGGTCTGCTGGATGGGGGCTGGTCTGGAGCGGAGGTGTGGGGTCCACCTGCAGTTTGTCACCTGCTCCGAGACAGCTGAGCATATGGGACACAGCCACAGAAGAGAGGAAAGGAGAGGACAGAGAGGGGCGAGTAGAGAGGTATAATGGAATAAAGAGAAAAGCATATGGGACAGAGTTGATGGCAAAATTGGAAAATGTCATTTAAACTGTTGTTCTGTCTTCCTGAGGACAATCACTGTCCCTCTAATTGTCTGAAGCTGCTGTAGTTCAGTTGGTGCCTGTTAGTACAGTGCTATAGACTCTGAGGCCTGGCTACTGAATGACTGTGAATGACAATTACAGCTCTTTGTCCCCACAATGCTGACACACAGAGACAGGCTGCATCCTAACAGTTCTAAAGTTACTGTATCATGGACTATAGTACCGTATCTAGAGTCTAACAGGCTGTAGAGAGGTCTGTATCATGGACTATAGTACCGTATCTGGAGTCTAACAGACTGTAGAGAGGTCTGTATCATGGACTACAGTACCGTATCTAGAGTCTAACAGACTGTAGAGAGGTCTGTATCATGGACCATAGTACCGTATCTAGAGTCTAACAGACTATCTGTAGTCTAACAGACTGTATAGAGGTGGGTGGGAAGTTCAACATCTGGCAAATGGAGGTTAACGAAACAAAACAACCACTTTCTTTGGACGTGTGGCCTAATGAACTTTTCACCATTCCCTACTCCTACATTGGTCCATATTCTTATGACGGAGATATCAATATCAACAATTATGCTACAGTGCAGTACGCCATTGTCCCTCTACATTCAAATATGGTGAAACAATTACTGACAACCCCAAAACGGAAAGGTTAGCCATGTGCAAAGTGAAGAGGTAATGGTGTCCAATAGGAAAAAAGACATCTGTGATTATGATGCATACAATTTCTGACCGTGGGACAGGAGCTTACAGGAACAAGCTGACTGAGCCCTGTCCCTCTCTGGGCATCTCTGCAGACACACAAACAAGATACAGACCTCATTTCCACAGTCTATTTATTCCCCAGCCAGCCAGCCAGCGGTGCCATCTCTGAGCAGCCAGGACTGAGACGTGACACTGCCAGGGTTGAGGCGGCGGGCGCTCAGCCTCTCATATATTCACCACTTCTTCTATTCACCTCTGACTCACCGCCTTTCCCTGTTTTTCAGCTTCCTTTCTTTTCCTTCCACTATATACAGGAAGCAGATTGTCTTCAATAATAGGACAGAGTGACAGTGGTGGAATGAGGAGGTAGCCTGGTCCCAGATCTGACTCTGAGACAACCAGACAGGGGACTGAGGAGGTAGCCTGGTCCCAGATCTGACTCTGAGACAACCAGACAGGGTACTGAGGAGGTAGCCTGGTCCCAGATCTGACTCTGAGACAACCAGACAGGGGACTGAGGAGGTAGCCTGGTCCCAGATCTGACTCTGAGACAACCAGACAGGGGACTGAGGAGGTAGCCTGGTCTCAGAGCTATATGCTTTAGCCACAACCATTGTAATATTGTATGTTCACATAACACATCTATACATATGGGAGGGAATGACAATGATGGTCACAATGATATTCTGGCATGACAATGTAAGTATTTTAGATTCTTAGTCTGAGGAGATCTGCGACCAGGCTACCTTCCCAGTCTTTTTGGAAGGGGACTGGAGACAAGTCCTCTCCTCTCTGGGGTGAGAAGGGTGGGATGACAGTTCGGGTGGGATGACAGTTCAATTGATTTCTGTAGCGCTATATGCAAATAAAGTCAATGAGGCACACGTCAGTGGGTGTGCGAGATAACACACACATACACGTAACGCACACACAGGCCTACTGGGATCACCCAGACTCAGTTTCATATCATTACACAAAAAGTTGACAACCATAAATAGACATTATAAACAAGTGCATAACATTCTAACCCACAACTCTGCGTTTGTGTGACAATACATTCACAGTAGGCTATAATACAACACATTGTAAAGATGACTGAATGCCGACTTTTTCACAATTACTGTATGGATTATAGCACCACTTCAAGGATGATGTAATTTTCCCTCCGGCAGAGTGAACGTTCTGTAAAGACTGGTTTAGGAGGAGAAACCCCCAAATGGTCCTTAGACAGTGGTGGTGGATAGTACATTTGAGACAAGGGATTTGAGACATATGAACTACATGAAAAGAATAGGCAAAAAAGGCATCCAACTGCTTAGCAAACCACATGGAAACAATTGCTGTGTGTGTGGCCAAAACCTCCTAGTAATTTTAATGTATTCATTTGGCTGGAGGAGAGGTTGAATGTTCCTACACAGATTGGTGGGGAGAGTAGAGGGCAGTGCCAGTGACCACTGAGGTGTAGATAACACAGTGGTCTGGGAGGATGTCACAAGCTGAGCACTGTGGTTTTGTCCTCTTGTCCTGCAGACCCGGATGGCAACACCCCAGCAGGTTGAGACAAGCAACAGCTGCAAGCCTGGAACCCAGCCCATTGGTTAAAACAACACTGTTGATATGCACATAGCTCCACCTAGTCAAACTGTTGACAGAGAGATGGGCTATAACATCCTGACCTGTCATTTGTTGATTCACTTTTTGGTCTTCCGGTTGTCATGACGTGGCCCTCTTTGGGTATAACGAGTGCCTTCCCCCTCTCTCCCTCTTACACCCAGGTTCTGTTATCTCAGGTCGTAAATTCCTGGAGGAGACTCTCTCCCTCATGCAGTATAGAAAGAGAAATCTTCACAGTAGAACAAAGGAACTTCTTCTACATCACAGAACTTGAGAACTGAACAATGTCTATGTTTTGGAGAATGTGTAAACGGTCGGTGGAGAATCCAGCTACGACCGGTCCACTTTGTTAAACTTCACTAGGGTAGGGGGCACTATTTTCACTTCTGGATGAAAAGTGTGCCCAAAGTAAACTGCCTGCTACTCAGGCCCAGAAGCTAAGATATGCATATAGATTTGGATAGAAAACACTGTACAGTTTCCAGAACTGTTAAAATGATGTCTGTGAGTATAACAGAACTGATTTGGCAGGTGGAAACCTGAGAAAAATCCATCCAGGAAGTGGGATTTCTTTATTTTTGTAGTTTTCTATTGAATGTCATTACAGTATCCATTGACTTAGGACTCATATTGCACTTCCTATTGCTTCCACTTGATGTCAACAGTCTTTAGAAATTGTTTCAGGCTTGTATTCTGAAAAATGAGGGAGTAAGACCTCTCTGAATGAGTGGACACTACAGTGTCTCAGAGCTTTTTCATACGCGCGACCGAGAGCGCGCCTTTCTTGTTTACCTTATATTGACAACAACGTTGTCCGGTTGAAATATTATTGATTATTATGACTAAAAACAACATGAGGATTGATTATAACCATCATTTGACATGTTTCTACGAACTTTACTATTTGGATTTTTCATCTGCCTGTTGTGACTGCGTTTGAGCCTGTGGATTACTGAACAAAACCCGCGAACAAAACTGAGGTTTTTGGATATAAACATGGACTTTATCGAACAAAACAAACATTTATTGAGTAAATGGGAGTCTTGTGAGTGAAAACAAATGAAGATCATCAAAGGTAAGTGATTAATATTATCACTATTTCTGACTTGTGTAACTCCTCTACTTGACTTGTTACTGTTTGTAATGATTTGTCTGCTGGGTTCTGTTCTCAGATAATCGCATGGTATGCTTTCGCCGTAAAGCCTTTTTGAAATCTGACACCGTGGTTGGATTAACAAGAAGTTAATCTTTAAACCGATGTATAACACTTGTATGTTTTATGAATTTTTATAATGAATATTTCTGTTTTTGAATTTGGCGCTCTGCAATTTCACTATATGTTGGCCAGGTGGGACGCTACCGTCCTACGTACCCTAGTGAAGTTAATGTTTGTGACCTCATTGAGAGACAATACAGCCACATTACCATAACTCTGTTTATACAAGAGTCTCCGTTATGAGATTTGCATCTAATTATTGTATAAAATGAATGAGTAAAGATGAAACTATTTGTGAAGTTATGTAATGTGATTTTAAACTGTTTAATGAAAAATAATCCAATTCCCTTTAAAGTTAACTAAGTCATTGGCCCGTCCCATGAGCACAGACATTGATCTGGCATCATGGGACAGCCTTTTCTGGTGTTCCGGAAAAAAAACCCTACCTAGAGAAATCATCTTGAGACCATGCGTACCTCGATTACCGAGAGGGCTAAAGTTTGAGGAGAGACCTTTCGTTCCTCGGTCATCTGAGGGAGCTAAGGTTGTAACGGTTGTTGAATTCCTAACCAAACCATGTGGAGCATTGGCTACACTGGTGGAAATGGTTAAATTCTGAGACTATCGATACCGACAGAATAAGAGCAAATCTTCGATACTAATTACTAGTCTGCAGCTAGAATTTATGTCGACCTGGAATGCGAAGACCGACAACCGCCGAAACATCTATTCTATAAGAACATTTCTGAATGGGACTCTGAAGTATCCATTCTAACCACGAAAGATTCCAGGGACACAAAGAGAAGTTCAGATTAACTTTCCAACAGAAAGACGGACGATTCCAACAGAGATCCCGACGACACACTGAGCGTAAATATATATATTGATTGCAATTATTCCCGAATGAGTGAGCGTTCATGTGCAAAGGATTAGTATTTCTATCAATATAATTATCAACTGTGTAGTGTCTTTTGTCTTTTGCGCCCTTCTCAGTCCCTTTGTCTACCAAGCCACCATACCGGTTAAGTCCACTAGGGCACATCCTCTATCATTTCCTTATCTACTTTGTTTGTTTATGCATTTCTGTGATTATTTAGTTAGTTAGTAAATAAATGATTAAGACAATTGATATATGGATGATTCATACTGAAGGCTGGGTTCGTGCAGATAACCACCAATTTACGACGTTTGGAATGAGACTAACGTGAGGTAAATAATAATTAATTAATTAGAACACTAATTGATCAGATATTAAAATATCTCAAAAGTTGTGGTAGGAAAATTATAACTTTGTAATCTGAAGATTTTCCTTGGTGCCCCAACTTGCTAGTTAATTACATTTACATGATTAGTTTAATCACGTAAATATAATTACAGAAAATTGATTTGATAAAATAACAGTCTTCACTTTAATGATACCAAAGACACGACACGGCCTTCCATTGATTGATTGATTCATTTGATAGAGTGCAATGTCTCTTTCCTCTCCTTTTTTATTTGGATGAAGGGATGCAGAAAACCAATCCCACACAGATAGCAGAGGGAATGAGCAGAGTGCTGGACCGGACACTGATTCAGGAGGAGCTGACAGGACACTGATTGAAGAGCTGACAGGACACTGATTCAGGAGGAGCTGATAGGACACTTTCCAGGATGCTCCACTCTAGTGACAGTCACAGTGGCTGGACTCACTGTCCAGGAGTCTGATCCCAGATCTGACTCTGAGACAACCAGACAGGGGACTGGGGAGGAGGCCTGGTCCCAGAGCTATATGCTTTAGCCACAACCATTGTAATATTGTATGTACACATAACACATCTATACATATGGGAGGGAATTACAATGATAGTCACAATGATATTCTGGCATGACAATGTAAGTATTTTAAATTCTTAGTCTGAGGAGATCTGGGACCAGGCTACCTTCCCAGTCTTTTTGGAAGGGGACTGGAGACAAGTCCTCTCCTCTCTGGGGTGAGAAGGGTGGGATGACAGTTCAATTGATTTCTGTCGCGCTATATGCAAATGAAGTCAATGAGGCACACGTCAGTGGGTGTGTGAGATAACACACACATACACATAACGCACACACAGGCCTACTGGGATCACCCAGACTCAGTTTCATATCATTACACAAAAAGTTGACAACCATAAATAGACATTATAAACAAGTGCATAACATTCTAACCCACAACTCTGCGTTTGTGTGACAATACATTCACAGTAGGCTATAATACAACACATTGTAAAGATGACTGAATGCCGACTTTTTCACAATTACTGTATGGATTATAGCACCACTTAAAGGATGATGTCTTTTGGGTGCTCATTTTCCCTCCGGCAGAGTGAACGTTCTGTAAAGACTGGTTTAGGAGGAGAAACCCCCAAATGGTCCTTAGACAGTGGTGGTGGATAGTACATTTGAGACAAGGGATTTGAGACATATGAACTACATGAAAATAATAGGCAAAAAAGGCATTCAACTGCTTAGCAAACCACATGGAAACAATTGCTGTGTGTGTGGCCAAAACCTCCTAATCATTTTAATGGTCCTTAGACAGTGTTGGTGAACATTCTGTAAAGACTGGTTTAGGAGGAGAAACCCCCAAATGGTCCTTAGACAGTGGTGGTGAACGTTCTGTAAAGACTGGTGTAGGAGGAGAAACCCCCAAATGGTCTGATAAGAAACTCCTAAGTGATATCCAGCTGATTTCTCTTTCACCTTGTTAAAGGGCTGATCAAAGATACCGTTAAGATGCTGTCATTAGAAGCTGTCCTGTAATTTCCCTACATTGATTCCAGAGTCTCCTTTACACTCTCACTTTGAGAGGGCTGACTGGGGCTCAACTACACTTTGTTACAATGGCATTGGCCATTTACCAAGTCCAGTGTGCAGCGTGGTATCTAGTTCAGCATGAGGATGGAATGCAGGACTTTATGACCTTGAAGCACGTTACAACCAGTACGTTACAACCATGTTACAACCAGCGCGTTGCAACCATGTTACAACCAGCGCGTTGCAACCATGTTACAACCAGCGCGTTGCAACCATGTTACAACCAGCACGTTACAACCATGTTACAACCATGTTACAACCAGCACGTTACAACCATGTTACAACCAGCACGTTGCAACCATGTTACAACCAGCACGTTATAACCATGTTACAACCAGCGCGTTGCAACCATGTTACAACCAGCACGTTACAACCATGTTACAACCAGTACGTTACAACCATGTTACAACCAGCACGTTACAACCATGTTACAACCATGTTACAACCAGCACGTTACAACCATGTTACAACCAGCACGTTGCAACCATGTTACAACCAGCACGTTACAACCATGTTACAACCAGCACGTTGCAACGAAGTTACAACCATGTTACAACCAGTACGTTACAACCATGTTACAACCAGCACGTTACAACCAGTACGTTACAACCATGTTACAACCAGTACGTTATAACCATGTTACAACCAGCACGTTGCAACCATGTTACAACCAGCACGTTACAACCAGCACGTTACAACCAGCACGTTACAACCAGCACGTTACAACCAGCACGTTACAACCAGCACGTTACAAACAGCACGTTACAACCATGTTACAACCAGCACATTACAACCAGCACGTTACAACCAGCACGTTACAAACAGCACGTTACAACCATGTTACAACCAGCACATTACAACCATGTTACAACCAGCACGTTACAACCAGCACGTTACAAACAGCACGTTACAACCATGTTACAACCAGCACATTACAACCAGCACGTTACAACCAGCACGTTACAAACAGCACGTTACAACCATGTTACAACCAGCACATTACAACCAGTACGTTACAACCAGCACGTTACAACCAGCACATTACAACCATGTTACAACCAGCACATTACAACCAGCACGTTACAACCAGCACGTTACAATCAGCACGTTACAACCAGCACGTTACAACCATGTTACAACCAGCACATTACAACCAGCACGTTACAACCAGCACGTTACAATCAGCACGTTACAAACAGCATTTTACAACCAGCATGTTACAACCAGCATGTTACAACCAGCACGTTACAACCACGTTACAACCAGCACATTACAATCAGCACGTTACAACCAGCACGTTACAACCAGCACGTTACAATCAGCACGTTACAAACAACATTTTACAACCAGCATGTTACAACCAGCATGTTAGAACCAGCATGTTACAACCAGCATGTTACAACCAGCATGTGACAACAACCATGTTACAATAGAAATGCAGCCCAAACAGACAGAAATAAACCACTTCTCCAAAACACTCCAACCTTTGTTAGAGGACAAACAGTTTCAAGACGTGCTCTCCCCTACAACCCCCACCACATCCTCCAAGCGCACACACACACACACACACACACACACACACACACACACACACACACACACACGCACACACACACACACGAGAGGGGAGGGTTGTGGTGGTGTCTGACTGCCAGGGGAGGATTGTGGTGTGGTGGTGTCTGGCTGCCAGGGGAGGATTGTGGTGTGGTGGTGTCTGGCTGCCAGGGGAGGATTGTGGTGTGGTGGTGTCTGGCTGCCAGGGGAGGATTGTGGTGTGGTGGTGTCTGGCTGCCAGGGGAGGATTGTGGTGTGGTGGTGTCTGGCTGCCAGGGGAGGATTGTGGTGTGGTGGTGTCTGGCTGCCAGGGGAGGATTGTGGTGTGGTGGTGTCTGGCTGCCAGGGGAGGATTGTTGTGTGGTGGTGTCTGGCTGCCAGGGGAGGATTGTGGTGTGGCGGTGTCTGGTTGCCAGGGAGGGTTGTGGTGTGGTGGTGTCTGGCTGCCAGGGAGGGTTGGGTGGTGTCTGGCTGCCAGGGAGGGTTGTGGTGTGGTGGTGTCTGGCTGCCAGGGAGGGTTGTGGTGTGGTGGTGTCTGGCTGCCAGGGGAGGGTTGTGGTGTAGTGGTGTCTGGTTGCCAGGGAGGGTTGTGGTGTGGTGGTGTCTGGCTGCCTGAGGAGGGTTGGGTGGTGCCTGACTGCCAGGGAGGGTTGTGGTGTGGTGGTGACTGGCTGCCAGGGAGGGTTGTGGTGGTGTCTGGCTGCCAGGGAGGGTTGTGGTGTGGTGGTGTCTGGCTGCCAGGGAGGGTTGTGTTGTGGTGGTGTCTTGCTGCCAGGGAGGGTTGTGTTGTGGTGGTGTCTGGCTGCAGGGAGGGTTGTGGTGGTGTCTGGCTGCCAGGGAGGGTTGTGGTGTGGTGGTGTCTGGCTGCCAGGGGAGGGTTATGGTGTGGTGTGGTGTGGCGGTGTCTGGCTGCAGGGAGGGTTGTGGTGTGGTGGTGTCTGGCTGCAGGAAGGGTTGTGGTGGTGTCTGGCTGCCAGGGAGGGTTGTGGTGGTGTCTGGCTGCCAGGGAGGATTGTGGTGGTGTCTGGCTGCAGGGAGGGTTGTGGTGTGGTGTGGCGGTGTCTGGCTGCAGGGAGGGTTGTGGTGTGGTGGTGTCTGGCTGCCAGGGGAGGGTTGTGGTTGTGTCTGGCTGCCAGGGGAGGGTTGTGGTGGTGTCTGGCTGCAGGGAGGGTTGTGGTTGTGTCTGGCTGCAGGGAGGGTTGTGGTGATGTCTGGCTGCAGGGAGGGTTGTGGTGGTGTCTGGCTGCAGGGAGGGTTGTGGTGATGTCTGGCTGCAGGGAGGGTTGTGTTGTGGTGGTGTCTGGCTACAGGGAGGGTTGTGGTGTGGTGATGTCTGGCTGCAGGGAGGGTTGTGTTGTGGTGGTGTCTGGCTGCCAGGGGAGGGTTGTGGTGGTGTCTGGCTGCCAGGTGAGGGTTGTGATGGTGTCTGGCTGCCAGGTGAGGGTTGTGGTGGTGTCTGGCTGCCAGGTGAGGGGTGTGGTGGTGACTGGCTACAGGGAGGGTTGTGGTGGTGTCTGGCTGCAGGGAGGGTTGTGTTGTGGTGGTGTCTGGCTGCCAGGGGAGGGTTGTGGTGGTGTCTGGCTGCCAGGTGAGGGTTGTGATGGTGTCTGGCTGCCAGGTGAGGGTTGTGGTGGTGTCTGGCTGCCAGGTGAAGGTTGTGGTGGTGTCTGGCTGCCAGGGAAGGGTTGTGTTGTGGTGGTGTCTGGCTGCCAGGGAAGGGTTGTGGTGTGGTGGTGTCTGGCTGCCAGGGAGGGTGGTGGTGTGGTGGTGTCTGGCTGCCAGGGAGGGTTGTGGTGTGGTGGTGTCTGACTGCCAGGGGAAGGTTGTGGTGTGGTGGTGTCTGACTGCCAAGGGAAGGTTGTGGTGTGGTCGTGTCAGGCTGCCAGGATCAGGCTTAGTGGGTACTGCAAACAATCACAACCCCTTTACATATATATGAGTTACACTCTATTATAACAACCCAACCAGGAAGACCATTGAAGACTGCTCAGTCTTCTGGTCTGCTCAGGAATAGCTTAGTGTCTGATTTTAAAGAGCAAACCATAGATGTATTCCACACACAGCAAACTTACAATGGAGGAACATAAAGCAGAATCTGGAACAGTCACTGCTTCCAAAGACATCATTCTACATACATCTCATCAACCAGCTACCACAATAGGGGTGTGATATCATCACACAAAAGCCATATTAGTCATCCAAATTTAACACACCAATCTGAAAGTTCAACGTATTCATCTTGCCGTTATCATACATCAAATGAAAATAAGTTCACTGCAAGTTAGCTCCTCTTCAGTGAACCCAGATCGCGTCAGCTGGAAGCTGTGAGAGAATTAACTACCTGCAGGATCACGTCAGCTGGAAGCTGTGAGAGAATTAACTACCTGCAGGATCACGTCAGCTAGGCTGGAAGCTGTGAGAGAATTAACTACCTGCAGGATCACGTCAGCTAGGCTGGAAGCTGTGAGAGAATTAACTACCTGCAGGATCACGTCAGCTGGAAGCTGTGAGAGAATTAACTACCTGCAGGATCGCGTCAGCTGGAAGCTGTGAGAGAATTAACTACCTGCAGGATCGCGTCAGCTGGAAGCTGTGAGAGAATTAACTACCTGCAGGATCGCGTCAGCTGGAAGCTGTGAGAGAATTAACTACCTGCAGGATCACGTCAGCTAGGCTGGAAGCTGTGAGAGAATTAACTACCTGCAGGATCACGTCAGCTAGGCTGGAAGCTGTGAGAGAATTAACTACCTGCAGGATCGCGTCAGCTGGAAGCTGTGAGAGAATTAACTACCTGCAGGATCACGTCAGCTAGGCTGGAAGCTGTGAGAGAATGAACTACCTGCAGGATCACGTCAGCTGGAAGCTGTGAGAGAATTAACTACCTGCAGGATCACGTCAGCTGGAAGCTGTGAGAGAATTAACTACCTGCAGGATCACGTCAGCTAGGCTGGAAGCTGTGAGAGAATGAACTACCTGCAGGATCACGTCAGCTAGGCTGGAAGCTGTGAGATAATTATCTACCTGCAGGATCACATCAGCTAGGCTGGAAGCTGTGAGAGAATTAACTACCTGCAGGATCGCGTCAGTTAGGCTGGAAGCTGTGAGAGAATTAACTACCTGCAGGATCGCGTCAGTTAGGCTGGAAGCTGTGAGAGAATTAACTACCTGCAGGATCACGTCAGCTAGGCTGGAAGCTGTGAGAGAATTAACTACCTGCAGGATCGCGTCAGTTAGGCTGGAAGCTGTGAGAGAATTAACTACCTGCAGGATCACGTCAGCTAGGCTGGAAGCCGTGAGAGAATTATCTACCTGCAGGATCGTGTCAGCTAGGCTGGAAGCTGTGAGAGAATTAACTACCTGCAGGATCACGTCAGCTAGGCTGGAAGCTGTGAGAGAATTAACTACCTGCAGGATCGCGTCAGCTAGGCTGGAAGCTGTGAGAGAATTAACCACCTGCAGGATCTCGTCAGCTAGGCTGGAAGCTGTGAGAGAATTAACTACCTGCAGGATCACGTCAGCTGGAAGCTGTGAGAGAATTAACTACCTGCAGGATCGCGTCAGCTAGGCTGGAAGCTGTGAGAGAATTAACTACCTGCAGGATCACGTCAGCTGGAAGCTGTGAGAGAATTAACTACCTGCAGGATCGCGTCAGCTAGGCTGGAAGCTGTGAGAGAATTAACTACCTGCAGGATCACGTCAGCTAGGCTGGAAGCTGTGAGAGAATTAACTACCTGCAGGATCACGTCAGCTAGGCTGGAAGCTGTGAGAGAATTAACCACCTGCAGGTTTACCATTGAAATCCTCATCTTTCTTCTCGAATCCGAAGATAGATATCGTTTTTGAGACATGACATATTATTTTCATATTTTAATATACGCTTTTCATATTAATGCGAAATTCCAGTTATTTTTCCAAAAAACAAGCATATCTCTGTAAAATGTCAACGAAGCACTGAGCATACCGCAAGCACAAAAGTTGCTGTGAGAAAGCTGCACCGCTCTGTCAACAGAGCTCGGTGCTTATTATCGGATGTTACAAAAATCTGACTTTTTGGATGTACTGTTAATAAAATGTTAGAGAAAGACTGATAAACATGTATTTTATAACATCAGTGGATGTGACAAGTCACGCTTTTCAATCTACTCATGTGACCTGACACACACACACTCTTTACAGTAAGATGCTAAATGGCAGGTGAAATAGTGTAATCTATAGGGGAAGCTCTTTACAGTAAGATGCTAAATGACAGGTGAAATAGTGGAATCTATAGGTGAAGCTCTTTACAGTAAGATGCTAAATGACAGGTGAAATAGTGTAATCTATAGGGGAAGCTCTTTACAGTAAGATGCTAAATGACAGGTGAAATAGTGTAATCTATAGGGGAAGCTCTTTACAGTAAGATGCTAAATGACAGGTGAAATAGTGGAATCTATAGGTGAAGCTCTTTACAGTAAGATGCTAAATGACAGGTGAAATAGTGTAATCTATAGGGGAAGCTCTTTACAGTAAGATGCTAAATGACAGGTGAAATAGTGGGATCTATAGGTGAAGCTCTTTACAGTAAGATGCTAAATGACAGGTGAAATAGTGGAATCTATAGGGGAAGCTCTTTACAGTAAGATGCTAAATGACAGGTGAAATAGTGGAATCTATAGGTGAAGCTCTTTACAGTAAGATGCTAAATGACAGGTGAAATAGTGGGATCTATAGGTGAAGCTCTTTACAGTAAGATGCTAAATGACAGGTGAAATAGTGGAATCTATAGGTGAAGCTCTTTACAGTAAGATGCTAAATGACAGGTGAAATAGTGGAATCTATAGGTGAAACTCTTTACAGTAAGATGCTAAATGACAGGTGAAATAGTGGGATCTATAGGTGAAGCTCTTTACAGTAAGATGCTAAATGACAGGTGAAATAGTGGAATCTATAGGGGAAGCTCTTTACAGTAAGATGCTAAATGACAGGTGAAATAGTGGAATCTATAGGGGAAGCTCTTTACAGTAAGATGGTAAATGACAGGTGAAATAGTGGGATCTATAGGTGAAGCTCTTTACAGTAAGATGCTAAATGACAGGTGAAATAGAGGAATCTATAGGTGAAGCTCTTTACAGTAAGATGCTAAATGACAGGTGAAAGTGGGATCTATAGGTGAAGCTCTTTACAGTAAGATGCTAAATGACAGGTGAAATAGTGGAATCTATAGGTGAAGCTCTTTACAGTAAGATGCTAAATGACAGGTGAAATAGTGGAATCTATAGGTGAAGCTCTTTACAGTAAGATGCTAAATGACAGGTGAAATAGTGGGATCTATAACAGGAACCCCTCTGAAGACCCGACACACAGTTCAGAGCATGAGATACTCAAGTCAGACAGTACAGAGAGATAAGGGTTTTTGATGTAGGAAGACAAACAGATACAGGATGTAGAAGGACTTCATAGCCCGGGTAAAAGGTAGAGAGAACAGAGAAGGTAGAAGGACTCTGTCTGTCTGTCTGTCTGTGTGAGTGAGTGAAGGAGAGGGAGAGAATGTCACTTTGGTATGAAGAGATTTGGGAGACAGACGCAGGAATGCGTAATATGGGTTTTTATTTCACCCAAATTACGACGTGCCATGTAAGGGCACGGGGACGAAGACCAAACAAACGCGTAACAAAAACATGGTTGAAACCCAAACAAAAGAGCGAGGAGTACCTCAAATAAATAACATTAGCGCACAATGACACCACATGAGACGAGACCCGTAATCATTGGCGCAATCCACAATGGCACGAAAGCTAAAACACACAGCGCAGGTCCTCACACCACCAACGGACATAGTAACAATAATCGACAGCCCAATGGACACCAAAGGGCACTCGTATACAAGTACTAATCAGTGGGAACAGGGGACAGGTGTAACGAAAGTTCCGGAGGGATCCGTGACAGAGAAAGCCAGAGAAAGGGAGAGAAAGCGTTAGAGTGAGAGAGATTTATGTTACATGTTTATTTATTTTTCCTTTTGTACTTTAACTATTTGTACATCACTACAACACTGTATATATACATAATATGACATTTGAAATGTCATTATTCTTTTGGAACTTGTGTGAGTGTAATGTTTACTGTTAATTTGTATTGTTTATTTCACTTTTGTTTATTATCTACTTCACTTGCTTTGGCAATGTTAACATATGTTTCCCATACCAATAAAGCCCTTATTTTAAAAATTGAAATTTAATTGAGAGCGGGGGAGAGAGAGAGATCACAGGGGACTACTGGGACAGGGTAGCAGGGTGAACAGGGGACTCTCCTTGGACAGGGTGAACAGGGGACTCTCCTGGGACAGGGTGGCAGGGTGAACAGGGGACTCTCCTGGGACAGGGTGGCAGGGTGAACAGGGGACTCTCCTGGGACAGGGTGAACAGAGGACTCTCCTGGGACAGGGTGAACAGGGGACTCTCCTGGGACAGGGTGAACAGGGGACTCTCCTGGGACAGGGTAGCAGGGTGAACAGGGGATTCTCCTAGGATAGGGTGGCAGGGTGAACAGGGGACTCTCCTGGGACAGGGTGGCAGGGTGAACAGGGGACTACTGGGACAGTGTAGCAGGGTGAACAGGGGACTCTCCTGGGACAGGGTAGCAGGGTGAACAGGGGACTCTCCTGGGACAGGGTGAACAGGGGACTCTCCTGGGATAGGGTGGCAGGGTGAACAGGGGACTCTCCTGGGACAGGGTGGCAGGGTGAACAGGGGACTACTGGGACAGTGTAGCAGGGTGAACAGGGGACTCTCCTGGGACAGGGTGAACAGGGGACTCTCCTGGGACAGGGTAGCAGGGTGAACAGGGGACTCTCCTGGGACAATGTAGCAGGGAACTCACCTGGGACAGAGTAGCAGGGAGAGTTTAGAGGTGGGATAGAGGTGTGTGGGGGTATTAGATGTGGGAAGGTGGGTGTTTATGCACCCAGCAGGCCTGGTGAGAGATATGAAGGTCACAACATCCTGTTGCTTCACACAAACCACAGCAAGGGAACACACTGCCCTCATTCGAGAGAGAGAGAGAGAGAGAGAGAGAGAGAGAGAGAGAGAGAGAGAGAGAGAGAGAGAGTGTGTTTCTGAACCTCTAGAGCGGTGTGTGGTTCCGTAGCTCAGCCTTTCCCTGCTCTTTACACAACACATTCATTAGAGAATCCTCCTCCAATCATTTAATATTTTCATCCCCTTCTCTGTCTCACTAACCATGTTACACTGTTCCTGATGTATACCGAGGACAAACCACCCGCCAGCCCGCCTGAAGGCAAATTGATCATTGAAAAGATCCACAATAAATCACTCAAAATCACTCATTGAGCACTGGCAGTGTTCATAGACAGAGCACAGAACCCCTTCGAAGCAGAGTTCCAGTGTCAAATAGCACTCTATTCCCTATATAGTGAAAGTGCACTCATTTTCTCTGGTCTAAGTAATGTACTATATGGAGAAAAGGATGCCAACCCCACACCGTGCACTCTGGTCAAAAGGAGTGCACTGTATGGGGAATAGTGTGTTAATTGAGACATAACCACAGTACTATGATCTCTGGTTTATTTGTGTGGAGCAGAGAGGGAAGTGGAGAGAGAAGAGCAGAGAGGAGAGAGAAGAGAGGAGAGAGGAGAGAGAAGAGAGGAGAGAGCGGAGAGGAAAGAGCAGAGAGGAGAGAGGAGAGAGCAGAGAGGAGAGAGAAGAGCAGAGAGGAGAGGAGAGAGCAGAGAGGAGAGAGAAGAGCAGAGAGGAGAGAGCAGAGAGGAGAGAGAAGAACAGAGAGGAGAGGGGAAAGAGGAGAGGGGAGAGGGGATTGGGCCCTTAGAAACCGACCACAGAGCTTGGGTACTGTATCGTCATCCTCTGTAACCGTTATCAACCACGTGACCTTCACATCTCTATGGAAACCATCCCAGCAGGGCTCCAGCCAATCACAGGACCCCATGAGGGTGGCACGGTGAAATCAACACAGTGACACACTAAGACAGCTTGTATTGTCATGTACTGTCATGTTGTGTCTTGTCTCTGTCCTTTCCCTTCATCCTGTCTCCCTCTGCTGGTCGTTGTTAGGTTACCTTTTCTCCTCCTCTTTCCCCCAGCTGTGCCTTGTCTCCTCCTAACCACCTCGTCACCCCTTTTCCCACCTGTTCCCTTTTTCCCTCTGATTAGGTCCCTATATCTCTCTCTGTTCCTGCTCCTGTCCTTGTCGGATTCTTGTTTGTTGTGTTTCATGCCTGAACCAGACTGTCGTCATGTTTGCTGTAACCTTGTCTTGTCCTGTCGGAATCTGCCGGTCCGTCTGAGCCTACCTATGTTTGGTAATTAAAGAAGCTCTGTTTAAGTTAATTCGCTTTTGGGTCCTCATTCACGCACCGTAACAGAAGAATCCGACCAAGAATGGACCCAGCGACTTCGGATCCTCTCCACTCAGCCGTCGGGATCCAGGGAGCGATGCTAGGCAGACACGAGCAGGAAGTGTCTGCTGCTCGACATGCCGTTGAGACCCTGGCCACCCAAGTCTCCAACCTCACAGAACAGGTTCACCATCTCCGCCTCGATCCACCGGCCACTTCCAGGGCTTTCGAATCTCCGGAGCCCAGAATCAATAACCCGCCGTGTTACTCTGGGGAGCCCACTGAATGCCGCTCGTTCCTCACCCAGTGTGATATTGTGTTTTCTCTCCAGCCCAACACTTACTCCAGGAGCACTGCTCGTGTCGCCTACGTCATATCTCTCCTTATTGGACGGGCTCGTGAGTGGGGCACGGCAATCTGGGAGGCAAGGGCTGAGTGTACTAACCAGTATCAGGACTTTAAGGAGGAGATGATACGGGTTTTTGATCGATCTGTTTTTGGGGAGGAGGCTTCCAGGGCCCTGTCTTCCCTATGTCAAGGCAATCGATCCATAACAGACTACTCTATTGAGTTTCGCACTCTTGCTGTCTCCAGTGGCTGGAACGAGCCGGCCTTGCTCGCTCGTCTTCTGGAGGGTCTCCGCGCAGAGGTAAAGGATGAGATTCTCTCCCGGGAGGTTCCTTCCAGCGTGGATTCCTTGATTGAACTCGCTATTCGCATTGAGCGACGGGTTGATCTTCGTCACCGAGCTCGTGGAAAGGAGCTCGCGCTCTCCGTCGCCCCCCTCTCCGCATCACTACCATCTTCCTCTGCCGGCTCGGGTGCTGAGCCCATGCAGCTGGGAGGTATCCGCATCTCGACTAAGGAGAGGGAACGGAGAATCACCAACCGCCTCTGTCTCTATTGCGGTTCCGCTGGTCATTTTGTCACTTCATGTCCAGTAAAAGGCCAGAGCTCGTCAGTAAGCGGAGGGCTACTGGTGAGCGCTACTACTCCTGTCTCTCCTTCAAGATCCTGCACTACCTTGTCGGTCCATCTACGCTGGACCGGTTCGTCAGCTTCCTGCAGTGCCTTAATAGACTCTGGGGCGGAGGGCTGTTTTATGGACGAGACCTGGGCTCGGGAACATGACATTCCTCTCAGACAGTTAAAGGAGCCCACGGCCTTGTTCGCCCTGGATGGTAGTCCTCTCCCCAGGATTCAGCGTGAGACGCTACCTTTAACCCTCACTGTTTCTGGTAATCATAGTGAAACCATTTCTTTTTTAATTTTTCGTTCACCTTTTACACCTGTTGTTTTGGGCCATCCCTGGCTAGTTTGTCATAATCCTTCCATTAATTGGTCTAGTAATTCTATCCTCTCCTGGAACGTCTCTTGTCATGTGAAATGTTTAATGTCTGCTATCCCTCCTGTTTCCTCTGTCTCTTCTTCACAGGAGGAGCCTGGTGATTTGACAGGGGTGCCGGAGGAATATCACGATCTGCGCACGGTTTTCAGTCGGTCCAGGGCCACCTCTCTTCCTCCACACCGGTCGTATGATTGTAGTATTGATCTCCTTCCGGGAACCACCCCCCCCCGGGGTAGACTATACTCTCTGTCGGCTCCCGAACGTAAGGCTCTCGAAGATTATTTGTCTGTAGCTCTTGACGCCGGTACCATAGTCCCCTCCTCCTCTCCCGCCGGAGCGGGGTTTTTTTTTTTGTCAAGAAGAAGGACGGGTCTCTGCGCCCCTGCATAGATTATCGAGGGCTGAATGACATAACAGTGAAGAATCGTTATCCGCTTCCTCTTATGTCTTCAGCCTTCGAGATCCTGCAGGGAGCCAGGTTTTTCACTAAGTTGGACCTTCGTAACGCTTACCATCTCGTGCGCATCAGGGAGGGGGACGAGTGGAAGACGGCGTTTAACACTCCGTTAGGGCACTTTGAATACCGGGTTCTTCCTTTCGGCCTCGCTAACGCTCCAGCTGTCTTTCAGGCATTAGTCAATGATGTCCTGAGAGACATGCTGAACATCTTTGTTTTCGTTTACCTTGACGATATCCTGATTTTTTCACCGTCACTCCAGATTCATGTTCAGCACGTTCGACGTGTCCTCCAGCGCCTTTTAGAGAATTGTCTTTTTGTGAAGGCTGAGAAGTGCACTTTTCATGCCTCCTCCGTCACATTTCTCGGTTCTGTTATTTCCGCTGAAGGCATTAAGATGGATCCCGCTAAGGTCCAAGCTGTCATTGATTGGCCCGTCCCTAAGTCACGCGTCGAGCTGCAGCGCTTTCTCGGCTTCGCGAACTTCTATCGTCGTTTCATCCGTAATTTCGGTCAGGTGGCAGCTCCTCTCACAGCCCTTACTTCTGTCAAGACGTGCTTTAAGTGGTCCGTTTCCGCCCAGGGAGCTTTTGATCTCCTCAAGAATCGTTTTACATCCGCTCCTATCCTTGTTACACCTGACGTCTCTAGACAGTTTGTTGTCGAGGTTGACGCGTCAGAGGTGGGCGTGGGAGCCATTCTTTCTCAGCGCTCCCTCTCTGACGACAAGGTCCACCCATGCGCGTATTTTTCTCATCGCCTGTCGCCGTCGGAACGTAACTATGATGTGGGTAACCGCGAACTGCTCGCCATCCGGTTAGCCCTAGGCGAATGGCGACAGTGGTTGGAGGGGGCGACCGTTCCTTTTGTCGTTTGGACTGACCATAGGAACCTTGAGTACATCCGTTCTGCCAAACGACTTAATGCGCGTCCGGCGCGTTGGGCGCTGTTTTTCGCTCGTTTCGAGTTCGTGATTTCTTATCGTCCGGGCTCTAAGAACACCAAGCCTGATGCTTTGTCTCGTCTCTTCAGTTCTTCAGTAGCCTCCACTGACCCCGAGGGGATTCTCCCTGAGGGGCGTGTTGTCGGGTTGACTGTCTGGGGAATTGAGAGGCAGGTAAAGCAAGCGCTCACTCACACTCCGTCGCCGCGCGCTTGTCCTAGGAACCTTCTTTTCGTTCCCGTTCCTACTCGTCTGGCCGTTCTTCAGTGGGCTCACTCTGCCAAGTTAGCCGGCCACCCTGGCGTTCGGGGTACGCTTGCTTCCATTCGCCAGCGTTTTTGGTGGCCCACCCGGGAGCATGACACGCGTCGTTTCGTGGCTGCTTGTTCGGTCTGCGCGCAGACTAAGTCCGGTAACTCTCCTCCTGCCGGCCGTCTCAGGCCGCTTCCTATTCCCTCTCGACCGTGGTCTCACATCGCCTTAGATTTTGTCACCGGACTGCCTTCGTCAGCGGGGAGGACTGTTATTCTTACGGTTGTCGATAGGTTCTCTAAGGCGGCTCATTTCATTCCCCTTGCTAAGCTTCCTTCTGCTAAAGAGACGGCACAAATCATCATCGAGAATGTTTTCAGAATTCATGGCCTTCCGTCAGACGTCGTTTCGGACAGAGGTCCGCAATTCACGTCTCAATTTTGGAGGGAGTTTTGCCGTTTGATTGGGGCTTCCGTCAGTCTCTCTTCCGGCTTTCACCCCCAGTCTAACGGTCAAGCAGAACGGGCCAATCAGACTATTGGTCGCATCTTACGCAGTCTTTCTTTTCGCAACCCTGCGTCTTGGTCAGAACAGCTCCCCTGGGCAGAATACGCCCACAACTCGCTTCCTTCGTCTGCGACCGGGCTATCTCCTTTTCAGAGTAGCCTCGGGTACCAGCCTCCGCTGTTCTCATCTCAGTTCGCCGAGTCCAGCGTCCCCTCCGCTCAGGCTTTTGTCCAACGTTGCGAGCGCACCTGGAAGAGGGTCAGGTCTGCACTTTGCCGTTATAGGACGCAGACTGTGAGGGCTGCTAATAAGCGTAGAACTAAGAGTCCTAGATATTGTCGCGGTCAGAGAGTTTGGCTCTCCACTCAGAACCTTCCCCTTAAGACGGCTTCTCGCAAGTTGACCCCGCGGTTCATTGGTCCGTTCCGTATTTCTCGGGTCATTAATCCTGTCGCAGTTCGACTTCTTCTTCCGCGATACCTTCGTCGCGTCCACCCGGTCTTCCATGTCTCCTGCATCAAGCCCGTCCTTCGCGCCCCCGCTCGTCTTCCCCCCCCCCCCCCCATCCTTGTCGAGGGCGCACCCATCTACAGGGTCCGTAGAATTTTGGACATGCGTCCTCGGGGCCGTGGTCACCAGTACCTCGTAGATTGGGAGGGGTACGGTCCTGAGGAGAGGAGTTGGGTTCCCTCTCGGGACGTGCTGGACCGTGCGCTGATCGAGGATTTCCTCCGTTGCCGCCAGGTTTCCTCCTCGAGTGCGCCAGGAGGCGCTCGGTGAGTGGGGGGGTACTGTCATGTACTGTCATGTTGTGTCTTGTCTCTGTCCTTTCCCTTCATCCTGTCTCCCTCTGCTGGTCGTTGTTAGGTTACCTTTTCTCCTCCTCTTTCCCCCAGCTGTGCCTTGTCTCCTCCTAACCACCTCGTCACCCCTTTTCCCACCTGTTCCCTTTTTCCCTCTGATTAGGTCCCTATATCTCTCTCTGTTCCTGCTCCTGTCCTTGTCGGATTCTTGTTTGTTGTGTTTCATGCCTGAACCAGACTGTCGTCATGTTTGCTGTAACCTTGTCTTGTCCTGTCGGAATCTGCCGGTCCGTCTGAGCCTACCTATGTTTGGTAATTAAAGAAGCTCTGTTTAAGTTAATTCGCTTTTGGGTCCTCATTCACGCACCGTAACATGTATGACCTCTGACATCAAAGGCACCAGGAAGTGAAATGAAAATGGCTCCGTCCTTGAGCCAAGGAAAAGGAACAGGTCAGTGATAACGGCATATCTCAGTAGAAGGCGATGCCGTCTTGGGTCACACACCAACCAGAGAGAAAACTATATGTTCCATAAAAACACAGCACTAGATGGCAGCTTTTAATAAAGAGTAGAACCATTAACTCACTACTGAAAGGCTGGTCATGGTCATCCCAGAAACCCTAGACCCACTCCAATTTGCATACCGCCCCAACAGATCCACAGAAGATGCAATCTCTATTGCACTCCACACTGCCCTTTCCCACCTGGACAAAAGGAACACCTATGTGAGAATGCTATTCATTGACTACAGCTCAGCGTTCAAGTCCATAGTGCCCTCAAAGCTCACCAATACGCTAAGGACCCTGGGACTAAACACCTCCCTCCGCAACTAGATCCTGGACTTCCTGACGGGCGGTAAGGGTAGGTAACAACACATCCGCCACGCTGATCCTCAACACAGGGGCCCCTCAGCAGTGCATGCTCAGTCCCCTCCTGTACTCGCTGTTCACTCATGACTGCAAAGCAAGGCACAACTCCAACACCATCATTACATTTGCCGATGACACAACGTTGTCGGTCTGATCACCGACAACGACAAGACAGCCTATAGGGAGGAGGTCCGAGACCTGGCCGTGTGGCACCAGGACAACAACCTCTCCCTCAATGTGATCAAGACAAAGGAGATGATTGTGGACTACAGGAGAAATAGGACCGAGCACGCCCCCATTCTCATTGACGGGGCTGCAGTGGAGCAGGTTGAGAGCTTCAAGTTCCTTGGTGTCCACATCACCAACAAACTAACATGGTCCAAGCACACCAAGACAGCAGTGAAGAGGGCACGACAAAATCTCTTCCCCCTAAAGAGACTGAAAAGATTTGGCATGGGTCCCCAGATCCTCAAAAGGTTCTACAGCTGCACCGTCGAGAGCATCCTGACTGGTTCACTGCCTGGTATGGCAACTGCTCAGCCTCCGACCGCAAGGCACTACAGAGGGTAATGCGAACGGTCCAGTACATCACTGAGGCCAAGGACCTCTATACCAGGCGGTGTCAGAGGAAGGCCCTAAAAATTGTCAAAGACTCAAGCCACACTAGTCATAGACTGTTCTCTCTGCTTCCGCACGGCAAGCGGTACCGGAGCACCAAGTCTAGGTCCAAGAGGCTTCTAAACAGCTTCTACCCCCAAGCCATAAGACTCCTGATCATCTAGTCAAATGACTACCCAGACTATTTGCATGTCACATACTATAAAACGATGTAAGACTCAACATATGTGTATTCAGACACAGCCTCTGTGCCTTAAAACACAGAGATAAAGACGAGAAAACCAACTCACATTCCTTTACTGTAAATTATATCCTGCTGAATATGTTGAAGCACTGGGGAGTCTGGGGGATTGAAGGTGAGGATCAATATATAGCTCTTTTAGTAGCACACACACACACACACACACACACACACACACACACACACACAAACACACACACACACACACACACACACACACACACACACACACACACACACACACACACACACCTCGACTGGGCTGGCGGGCTAGAAAATAAATAGCCTGCAAGCTGAGCGTCATCCAATACATTTAACTAGTCACACACCCAAAGTCTGAAAATGCTGCCTGCAAGCTGAGCGTCATCCAATATATTTAACTAGTCACACACCCAAAGTCTGAAAATGCTGCCTGCAAGCTGAGCGTCATCCAATACATTTAACTAGTCACACACCCAAAGTCTGAAAATGCTGCCTGCAAGCTGAGCGTCATCCAATATATTTAACTAGTCACACATCCAAAGTCTGAAAATGCTGCCTGCAAGCTGAGCGTCATCCAATACATTTAACTAGTCACACACCCAAAGTCTGAAAATGCTGCATGCAAGCTGAGCGTCATCCTATACATTTAACCAAAGTCACACCCCAAGTCTGCAAATAACGACACGAAGGGTGGACAAGATGTCCCTCTTGTGAGGTGACATGCGTTTATGAGATTAATGTCCATCATGAGGGTAGATCTAATCATGGTGACATCTATTGTGGTAATACCAATCAATACTGAGGAGAGGTCAATCACCAATCATGATATCACTTTATTCAAAACGTAATAATACCATTGATTAATTATTGCGATAATCAATCTGGTCGACGACCCACCCCTAGATGATTAGTTGAGAGCCCAATGAGCGGATTTGAGCCACAGCATTTTATAGCAAAGTACATCCTCCTGAATGTTCATGACAAACAACAGATGTATGGAATGGGTCACAAGATTAGGATTTGTATGAAAGATACTAATAATTCACAGCAGACAGTATCTGCTGTAAAGACTGTTCTCATTGTGTGGAAACCAGGGCCTAGCCCCCAAAACAAGTTTTTTTTTTCTCATAATTATCCATACCGGAGCCATCTCTCCCTGTTACCTTCCAGTCAAACCGGAGCCATCTCTCCCTGTTACCTTCCAGTCAAACCGGAGCCATCTCTCCCTGTTACCTTCCAGTCAAACCGGAGCCATCTCTCCCTGTTACCTTCCAGTCAAACCGGAGCCATCTCTCCCTGTTACCTTCCAGTCAAACCGGAGCCATCTCTCCCTGTTACCTTCCAGTCAAACCGGAGCCATCTCTCCCTGTTACCTTCCAGTCAAACCGGAGCCATCTCTCCCTGTTACCTTCCAGTCAAACCGGAGCCATCTCTCCCTGTTACCTCCCAGTAAAACCGGAGCCATCTCTCCCTGTTACCTTCCAGTCAAACCGGAGCCATCTCTCCCTGTTACCTTCCAGTCAAACCGGAGCCATCTCTCCCTGTTACCTTCCAGTCAAACCGGAGCCATCTCTCCCTATTAGCTTCCAGTCAAACCGGAGCCATCTCTCCCTGGTACCTCCCAGTAAAACCGGAGCGATCTCTTTCACATGAATAGAATGTGGCCCAAAGCATTGTAAATCTTCTGTCAGCATTAAGCCCCAGAGGCCCACTCTCAGTTCACACAGACACAATAGAGCTTTAAGAACCCCATATTCTGATGCAATAACAGTATTATAAAATAATCTTGTAATTTTACCCACAACACACCCACTTCATCTCCATCCATCCACCCATCTAGACACAAACCCAATCACAGATGCCTAGAGGAAACATCAAGGCTACTGAGTTATAGGCTCCCGAGTGGCACAGCGGTCTAAGGCACTGCAATTCAGTGCAAGGGGTGTCACTACAGTCCCTGGTTCGATTCCAGGTTGTATCACATCTGGCCATGATTGGGAGTCCCATAGGGCAGCGCACAATTGGCTCAGTGTCATCCGGGTTTGGCCGGGGTAGGCCGTAATTATAAATAAGAATTTGTTCTTAACTGACTTACCTAGTTAAATTATATATATTGTTTTCAACCCTGGGGAATTCTTACAGACAAACAAAGTCTCTGGAGTTCTGGATAGGATTTCTTAGAGAAAACACCTTCATCTCCCTTCACTCTCATTAATGTTTTATGCCTTAGGAAGACAGTCCGTCTAGGTTGGTCTGGCGCTTTAGGAACCCCGTTGCCTAAGTAATGAGATGAAACATTACCACAGACTTTTAGTTCAATATTAAACGTTGTAAATTATGTACATGTAGATAGAACGTCAGCTCAGATCACATATTCATAAAACACCAGGACCTGTGAACACAGCTTGTTATGGAACTCTCTGAATGCGTCAGGTCATCTAGTTTTGTTGTGCATACAGTATATAGAGGAGTAGTGGTCGAAATGTGTGTACTAACTACTGTAAGTCTGTCTGGATAAATCTGCTAAATGCTGCAATAGTAATATTTTGACCCCACAAAAGTCCCACAGCTCTCTGCAACATAAAGCAAAACTTTTCCTGGTATCGAACTTTCAAAATGTACACAAAACGCAGCATCATATGACACAAAACGCAGCATCATATGACACAAAACGCAGCATCATATGACACAAAACGCAGCATCATATGACACAAAACGCAGCATCATATGACACAAAACGCAGCATCATATGACACAAAACGCAGCATCATATGACACAAAACGCAGCATCATATGACACAAAACGCAGCATCATATGACACAAAACGCAGCATCATATGACACAAAACGCAGCATCATATGACACAAAACGCAGCATCATATGATGAAAAATGCATCATACGGGGGATGACTTCTGTAAAGCTACAGTGGGGCAAAAAAGTATTTAGTCAGCCACCAATTGTGCAAGTTCTCCCACTTAAAAAGATGAGAGAGGCCTGTAATTTTCATCATAGGTACACTTCAACTTTGACAGACAACATTTTATGACTATGTCAACAATAGACTTATGAAACAAATACCAAATGATAGTTTTTGAGTTGACTTTTCCTTTAATACTATAATGAATCATTGATTGATTGAAGAAAACAAAAAACACAATATAGAAGCAAAGTGCTCAAAGCCCTTTACATGACGTCTCTGCCTCATCCCTCATCCGCCACCAGTGTGTACCACCCACCTGGGTGATTCATAGATCCTCTAGCACATTGAAAAGCTGTATTCCAATGCAATCCATTTTCATGATGAAGCCCGCTCATTTCTACAATGCATCATGTCATTGAGATTGAACTGAACAACAGAGTTCTATCAATAACGGATCAGAACACTTTGTTAAGCCATTTCTCCTTCAGTGAAGCTGTAATGTCTAGGCTAAACACAGTGTGAGCTGGCACACAAGCACTATTGAATAAGTGTCTGAAACTTAGACTCTGAATGGATGTACAGTAGAATGTCAGGGCAGTGTGATTTACCGGAGGTCCTGGTTCTGTGTGTATCTGTCCCTCTGTTTCCCCTGAATGGCCTTCACCAAGTCCCAAAACCTCCCCTCAGAAACCTAGAAGGATTGCATAGGTGTATCCTGGTAGGCTAGGTTTCCACCATATTGCCTAGACCCATTCTGATTCTGTCAGATCTCTAATCTTCCTGGATCTACTCTGTGTCTAGTGATGAGAGCCAGGGGCTGAATGTGACTTGTGTATACTGTGTTTTTTTTAAAGTAACCTTTATTTAACTAGGCAAGTCAGTTAAACCTCTACAGGCTAATGTGATTAGCATGAGGTTGTAAGTAACAAGAACATTTCCCAGGACATAGAAACATCTGATATTGGCAGAAAGCTTAAATTCTTGTCAATCTAACTGCACTGTCCAAATTACAGTAGCTATTACAGTGAATGAATACCATGCTAATGTTTTAGGAGAGTGCACAGTTATGAACTTGAACATGTATTAATAAACCAATTAGGCACATTTGGCCAGTCTCGATACAACATTTTGAACAGAAATGCAATAGTTCATTGGATCAGTCTAAAACGGTGCACATACACTGCTGCCATCTAGTGGCCAAAATCTAAATTGCGCCTTGGCTGGAATATTTCTCTTGCAAAATGATGGTACAACAACAACAAAAAACGCATGTTTTTGTGTTTGTATTATCTTTTACCAGATCTAATGTGTGTTATTCTCCTACATTAATTTAACATTTCCACAAACTTCAAAGTGTTTCCTTTCAAATGGTATCAAAAACATGCATATCCTTTCTTTAGGTCCTGGGCTACAGGCAGTTAGATTTGGATATGTCATTTTAGGTGAACATTTAAAAAAAGGGTCCAATCCTTATTAAGAACAAATTCTTATATACAATGACGGCCTACACTGGCCAAACTCTGATGACGCTGGGCCAATTGTGCCTCGCCCTATGGGACTCCCAATCGCAGCCAGTTCTGATACAGCCTGGATTCGAACCAGGGGGTCTGTAGTGACGCCTCAAACACTGAGATGCAGTGCCTTAGACCGCTGTACCACTCAGGAGCAGTACAGCTGGCTGCACTGCATGTATCTGAGATCCATCCAGCCCTCTTACTTGGCGTAAGACTCAGCTTCAGCATCTGGGTCTAATGATGATGAAGCACATGCATATGCTGTCCAGAGAGTAGGCTATTCATAATGTAGAACTGATGGCTACCATCACTCTCAATGTTAGGCTGGGACAATGTGTGTGTTCCAGTACAAGTGTCCACATAATGAGTTGTACAGTACAGAGATATTCAGCATACCTGTTTGTGTGTCAGTACTGTAAGTGTAGGTGACAAATTCTGCAATGTTTTTGAGAGTAGGGTTTTTCGAGTGTTTTATTTGGTAATTTGGTATTTTATTAGGATCCCCATTAGCTGTTGCAAAAGCAGCGGCTACTCTTCCTGGAGTCCACACAACACATGACACACAACACAATACAGAACATTAATAGACAAGGACAGCTCAAGAACAGAACGACATAAATAAAAAAAATACAAAATGCACGAAGCCAACATATACATACACACTATCTGGGTCAAACAGGGGAGAGGCGGTGTGCCGTGAGGTGTTGCTTTATCTGGTTTTTTAAACCAGGTTTGCTTTTTATTCAAGCAATAGGTTTGAGTGTGTGTGTGTGTGTGTGTGTGTGTGCACACGATATGTGTGTGTTCATTCTCTCAGGGTGATAACTCTGCACACACAGATTACCTCCCTAATGAAGTGGCCTGTGAGAACAGCCCAGCTCATTTCAACACCAGAGCACTGATTTAGAACACTGAGCTAGGTGTAAATCACACAGGAAATGAGGAACGCTGATTTAGAACACTGAGCTAGGTGTAAATCACACAGGAAATGAGGAGCGCTGATTTAGAACACTGAGCTAGGTGTAAATCACACAGGAAATGAGGAACGCTGATTTAGAACACTGAGCTAGGTGTAAATCACACAGGAAATGAGGAGTGCTGATTTAGAACACTGAGCTAGGTGTAAATCACACAGGAAATAAGGAGCACTGATTTAGAACACTGACCTAGGTGTAAATCACACAGGAAATGAGGAGTGCTGATTTAGAACACTGAGCTAGGTGTAAATCACACAGGAAATGAGGAACGCTGATTTAGAACACTGAGCTAGGTATAAATCACACAGGAAATGAGGAGTGCTGATTTAGAACACTGAACTAGGTGTAAATCACACAGGAAATGAGGAGTGCTGATTTAGAACACTGAACTAGGTGTAAATCACACAGGAAATGAGGAACGCTGATTTAGAACACTGAGCTAGGTATAAATCACACAGGAAATGAGGAGTGCTGATTTAGAACACTGAGCTAGGTGTAAATCACACAGGAAATGAGGAACGCTGATTTAGAACACTGATCTAGGTGTAAATCACACAGGAAATGCATGAGTGTTTCTGGGTATGAGCTGCCATGTGGGTGTGCATGTGCACGTGTGGGTATATTAAATATGTACGCCACTCTACACAGAAATATGGCCAGCCCTCGCTCCATTGCCCTAGGGACAAGAGAGATCATTACAGATCACCTCTAAAACCCCCATGTATGACAGACCATTACTTACCACTGTTAATCACAACACACTGGATATAGTCCTGACTACATATACAGTGAGGGGAAAAGTATTTGATCCCCAGCTGATTTTGTAAATTTGCCCACTGACAAAGAAATGATCAGTCTATAATTTTAATGGTAGGTTTATTTGAACAGTGAGAGACAGAATAACAACAAAAAAAATCCAGAAAAACATGTCAAAATATTATAAATTGATTTGCATTTTAATGAGCGAAATAAGTATTTGACCCCCTCTGCAAAACATGACATAGTACTTGGTGGCAAAACCCTTGTTGGCAATCACAGAGGTCAGAAGTTTCTTGTAGTTGGCCACCAGGTTTGTACACATCTCAGGAGGGATTTTGTCCCACTCCTCTTTACAGATCTTCTCCAAGTCATTAAGGTTTCGAGGCTGACGTTTGGCAACTCGAACCTTCAGCTCCCTCCACAGATTTTCTATGGGATTAAGGTCTGGCTAGGCCACTCCATGACCTTAATGTACTTCTTCTTGAGCCACTCCTTTGTTGCCTTGGCCGTGTGTTTTGGGTCATTGTCATGCTGGAATACCCATTCACGACCCATTTTCAATGCCCTGGCTGAGGGAAGGAGGTTCTCACCTAAGATTTGACGGTACATGGCCCCGTCCATTGTCCCTTTGATGCGTTGAAGTTGTGCTGTCCCCTTAGCAGAAAAACACCCCCAAAGCATAATGTTTCCACCTCCATGTTTGATGGTGTTCTTGGGGTCATAGGCAGCATTCTACTCCTCCTACAAACACGGTGAGTTGAGTTGATGCCAAAGAGCTCCATTTTGGTCTCATCTGACCACAACACTTTCACCCAGTTGTCCTCTGAATCATTCAGATGTTCATTGACAAACTTCAGACAGGAATGTTTATGTGCTTTCTTGAGCCGGGGGACCTTGCGGGCGCTGCAGGATTTCAGTCCTTCACGGCGTAGTGTGTTACCAATTGTTTTCTTGGTGACTATGGTACCAGCTGCCTTGAGATCATTGACAAGATCCTCTCGTGTAGTTCTGGGCTGATTCCTCACCGTTCTCATGATCATTGCAACTCCACGAGGTGAGGTCTTGCATGGAGCCCCAGGCCGAGGGAGATTGACAGTTCTTGTCCCTGAAATCCTTGGAGAGCTCTTTGGTCTTGGCCATGGTGGATAGTTTGGAATCTGATTGATTGCTTCTGTGGACAGGTGTATTTTATACAGGTAACAAGCTGAGATTGGGAGCACTCCCTTTAAGAATGTGCTCCTAATCTCAGCTCGTTACCTGTATAAAAGACACCTGGGAGCCAGAAATCTTTCTGATTGAGAGGGGGTCAAATATTTATTTCGCTCATTAAAATGCAAATCAATTTATAACATTTTTGACATGCGTTTTTCAGGATTTTTTTGTTGTTATTTTATCTCTCACTGTTCAAATAAACCTACCATTAAAATTATAGATCATTTCTTTGTCAGTGGGAAAACATACAAAATCAGCAGGGATCAAATACTTTTTTCCCTCACTGTAGCTAGGATGTGGCTATTCTAACTATACTTCAGTTCCTCAAACATCTCTATCCCTCAAATCTAATGGTCTGATCAAAGGGATTTGTCATCAAATCAAAGTTTATTGGTCACGTACACAGATTTTCAGATAGTATTGCAGGTGCTGCAAAATGCTTGTTTCTTGCTCCAACAGTGCAGTAATACTTGTTTCTAGCTCCAACAGTGCAGTAATACTTGTTTCTTGCTCCAACAGTGCAGTAATACTTGTTTCTTGCTCCAACAGTGCAGTAATACTTGTTTCTAGCTCCAACAGTGCAGTAATACTTGTTTCTAGCTCCAATAGTGCAGTAATACTTGTTTCTTGCTCCAACAGTGCAGTAATACTTGTTTCTAGCTCCAACAGTGCAGTAATACTTGTTTCTTGCTCCAACAGTGCAGTAATACTTGTTTCTAGCTCCAACAGTGCAGTAATACTTGTTTCTAGCTCCAATAGTGCAGTAATACTTGTTTCTTGCTCCAACAGTGCAGTAATACTTGTTTCTAGCTCCAACAGTGCAGTAATACTTGTTTCTAGCTCCAACAGTGCAGTAATACTTGTTTCTTGCTCCAACAGTGCAGTAATACTTGTTTCTAGCTCCAACAGTGCAGTAATACTTGTTTCTAGCTCCAACAGTGCAGTAATACTTGTTTCTAGCTCCAACAGTGCAGTAATACTTGTTTCTAGCTCCAACAGTGCAGTAATGTCTAGCAATAATAATTTAAAAATACACACACAATCCAGAAAAATACAGGAGAAATACCAGAACGAGTGATGTCAGAGACCAGATCATACTGAATATATGATTACCCATTAGAGTAAGATACAGTACCACACTAGATACCAACCTATGCCTCAAATAGCTGTCAGAAACAGACACTCTTTGTGTTCCAGGAAGTACTGACATCAGTGATCGTCTCTTACCGAGGCTGAGTCAAATACAGTGAGCTGATGAAGGACCGCTCCTGCACTGTGAACCATGATTTCTCTACTGTCGCTGTGACCTTTTATTGACCCTTTCAACAGCACAGCAATGAGAAGATTGCCCCTATCGACCTCTAATCCATCCACTATACCTCCCTTCTCTCTTCTCCCATCCCCCCTTCCCTAATTTCTCTTCGACTCTATTTCAATCTGACGCTCTCTCTCTTTCTCTCTCAGCTTTTTATAGCTCATAAGGTTAGTTATTATCCTCTGAAAGAGAAGGTTTCAGAATCCATTTGGCTGTTAGACTCTGACAGAAACAGAAGGCATGTCGTTGACCTGTATGACAGTGTGCTGGCGTACAGGTACGGGTATGTGACTGGGCCTGGGTCCCTGTGCGTTGGCGTGAGCGGAGCCCCGTGTAATAAATCTCCTCCATGTCTCAGTGATCTCCCCGGCTCTCTGGCTGGAATGGCAGCGTGTAGCTTCCGCTGGTCTGTCACTCTCCACCAGGGCAGCACCAGGCTTCACTGCCTGGCCAATCCCAGTCATTGTAATAATGGGCCAGAGCAAATCACTCTGGCAGAAAGAACCAGGGAGCTCCATCTGTGGAGAATCTCCAGTACGGTAGGTGGTATCTCTGGTTCTTAGGGTGGATTTACATTAGTCAAATATGTCTAGTGAGATGTACGTCACTTCACCATCAGATCTTCCTGTTTACACTAGCCCTGGTGCAGTGAGTGCATGATTCCTGCTTCATGTGTGAGTGCAGCTTTTAGCATATACCGTAAATACCATAGTATATAGACAAATGAAATAAGGATAGCTTTTCAAACTATACAGGAGATTCTCATCTAAACCATATTGTACAGTGTTACACACTTTATTAATGCAATGATTCAGAAATGTGGGGATGTTTTTAAAGCCTTTCATTTTCAATTTGTCTAACAGTGAAAAAATGCTGTCTAGTGGTATTAAGGTAAATCTCGCAGTGAGCCGTTGTCTTTATACTGTACTACTCAGAGGGGGTGTAGATGTTGTGTGGTGTAGATGTCTCCACCCGGAGGTAGTGTGGGAGACATATCTTAAAGAGAGATAAGTCTATACACTATAAGTACAGTAACTCTCCTGGATCTAGTTTGTGTTAAAGTCGTGTAAAGACCCTCCCTCCCTCCCTCCCCTCCATGGTGGAGAGGTGTTGAATGGTCTGTGTCGAAGCAACCTTCTGTCCGGTCTACTCTGTTCACTCATTTCATGTGTGGAAGTACCACCAAAAGACCAGGGAGATGAGACCATTGATCCTGTTCCAGTCATGTGCTCAGTCTAGCTGCAACATTTACATGCGTCAACAGATTCATTTTCTTAAAATCTCCCATCGTCACAGTTCTATTAGCCATGGCCATGTCATTCTCTGTCGCACGCATGCACACGCACACACACAAATCCAGTGAGAGGGTGGAATGTATCCCATTCAATCTCATCAGCCCCACCCAGTCATGAAGGTCAGTGCTGAGGATGTGTCCCATTCAGCCTGTAGAAAAGGTCATACCCACATCCTTAAAAACAGAGGTTCTGGGCTAATATAGAATACATGTGAAGAACAGGAAGGCCCACTGTTTATGCTCCCAGTTCACCTGTAATATAGAATACATGTGAAGAACAGGAAGGCCCACTGTTTATGCTCCCAGTTCACCTGTAATATAGAATACATGTGAAGAACAGGAAGACCCACTGTTTATGCTCCCAGTTCACCGTGTTATTGACAAAGTTTCCATCCGAAACAGCTCTTCGTCAGGTCAAACAGACTCAGCTATGATTTTCATGGGAGGGGTGAGCGAGGGAGAAGAGGAAACCATGAATGGCCCAGGAGGGCCAGCAGCACCGCGGACGTGGAAGAAGTGTGGGACGAGCAGAGGAGCAGGGCCGCTATTGGACACGCAGTCAGAATGTCTGAGTGTGATCAATCTTTCTTCACATCCCATCACCACTTCATGTGAGTTGGCCTTGAGTAAAGGCTGATCTTTCATCCCCACTGCATCACGTAATGGTTCTGACACTACAATAGTTTCAGAAATGATTTTGTACATTGAGACTTAGGAAGATCTTCTGCCCCATAAATGTGGATGTGTTAAGTATGGGTGAGACCAGTGTTCAGGCTATGGGTGACACAATAGAGAATGACATTTCCCAAAGAACGAAAAACTCTTCGGAGCCAAATCCACCTTTTGTCCGCCCAGATATAGAAATCCCTCCCTAGAAACAGACTGGTGGAAAAAGACGTCTCCTATTCTGAATAAGAAACGAGAATACAGAGTCTCGAATAATCTCCCTAAAGAACAGAGTCAAGCGTTAGATAAATGATAGTGCATAATGCTGATAACGGCGGAGCCGTGGGGTTGTTAAAACTGAATAATAATGTGAATGAGATCCAGGGACAATTAAACACCACCACTTTCTCCCTGCATATGTATGTGAGTCTATGGACATGATTAACCCCCTTAAGACAATGCACAATATCAGTAGTGATACTCATCGCTTGCTTTGATGTTGAATCCCTGTATACAAACATCCCCCACCAGGGATGCCTACAACTTATGGCACACGGTCTTAGTCAACAGACCCACTGGTACACTGCCTAGTACTAACTGGTAAGAACTTTTTCATGTTTTAAAATGATATGTTCATTCAACAGAAGGGAACTGCTATGGGTTGTAAAATGGCACTGAATTATGTCAATCTGTATGTGGGGTTGTTTGAGAAGAATGTGATTTTCAGCCTTAACAATCCATTCTTGCACCATATCAAGCTCTGGAAACACTTCAATGATGCTGTATTCCTTCTATTCCAGGGCACAGCAGAGGAACTTCATCGATTCCACTCCATCAATTCAAGCAGTGAACATCTGAAATTCACCCTCACCTTTGATGCGCATGAAAGAAGGGCTTTAGCATGGACCTATACAGTAAGCCAACTGACAGGAATTTCCTGTTAAAAACAACCACGCATCCCAGAAAAGTGTTAGAAATAGCCCACATTAATATGTAGCCTAAGAAACAAGGTTCATGAAATTGATAACTTGCTAGTAATAGATTTTTAAATTTTATTTTACCTTTATTTAACTAGGCAAGTCAGTTAATAACAAATTCAATTATCTCTGAAACTCAGTTAGATCATACCGTTGATGATACAGTGGAAGCAATACATGGTTATAACATCTACAGAAAAGACATAAATGCCAATGGGGGCTGTGTTTTGCGGTCTGTATTCATAGCCACATTCCTGTAAAGCTTAGAGAGGATCGCATGTTAAATACTGTTGAAGTAACATGGCTACAGGTTCACCTGCCTCACCTATTCTTGTGGGAAGTTGCTATAGACCAAGTTCTAACAGTCAGTATCTGGATAATATGTGTGAAATGCATGATCATGTATGTGATATCAACAGAGAGGTATATTTTCTGGGTGACCTTAATATTGACTGGCTTTCATCAAGCTGCCCACTCAAGAAAAAGCTTCAAACTGTAACCAGTGCCTGAATCCTGGTTCAGGTTATCAGTCGACCTACCAGGATAGTTACAAACTGTAACCAGTGCCTGCAACCTGGTTCAGGTTATCAGTCGACCTACCAGGATAGTTACAAACTGTAACCAGTGCCTGCAACCTGGTTCAGGTTATCAGTCGACCTACCAGGATAGTTACAAACTGTAACCAGTGCCTGCAACCTGGTTCAGGTTATCAGTCGACCTACCAGGATAGTTACAAACTGTAACCAGTGCCTGCAACCTGGTTCAGGTTATCAGTCGACCTACCAGGGTATTTACAAACTGTAACCAGTGCCTGAATCCTGGTTCAGGTTATCAGTCGACCTACCAGGGTATTTACAAACGTCACAGAAATGAAATCATCCACATGTATTGATCACATCTTTACTAATGAAGCAGAAATCTGCTTTAAAACAGTACACATGAATGTTGTATTGTTGATATGTGATAGTAGAGTGAACACACAATGTGTTGTGAAAAACGTTATGAAATGTAATGTCATATAACTACTGTAATGTTGCTGGACCCCATGAAGAGTAGCTGGTGCCTTGGCAGCAGCTAATAGGATCCTTAATAAATCCAAATAGCTTCCACCCTACACCCCTGAAAAAGAGCCTCCCTATCAGCCAATACAGTCGCATAGGCAGGGTCTGTAGAACACAGAGTAACTATGACAAACAAGCCGACTGTCTGGATGAGCGTTTCAGGCAGCGAGGTTATCAGAGGAAAGGCTGCATGACGCAAGGGATCATTACAAAAATATGACCCAGGATGACAGCCTGACGCCCAAGCCACCTCGCCCAATGACCAACGGGTTCAATACTTCCTTCAGTACTCCCCACTTGGTAAACAGTTCAACCACATCATTAAAAAACATTGGTACATCTTGAGCACTGATCCACAACTGTAAAAGACGTTTAAAGAACCCCCGCGGGTCGTCTTCAGACATCAGTTCAATGGTGGTGAGGTCTGGTCTTCCACCGGTGCTACATAGCACCTTTCTAGACAATGTGCCGGATGGTAATTAAAGATATGTCCGATGTACCCAGTGTAACTTTACGAACAGATGCACAATGTTCAATCCCCCTATCACGGGCAAGGCCATTAAAATAAATGGCATCATCACGTCTTACACAAAAAAATGTATTAAACCTGATCAGGTGGACGTCGTCTATGCTATGAAGGAAAACAAGCTCTGAAAACAAGGAGAGCAGAACACAGGAGTAATATCAGGACTCCTGGCCAGAGAAACCCTTTGGCTGAGCATTTCATGGAGGCTCATCACATCAGCTCTCTGAGATACAATGGTATCGAACATGTTAAGACTCCTAGGAGGAGGGAGATACTGAGAGTCTATTACTGAGAAGAGAAATGTATTGGATTCACCGTTTGTCTCCTAAAGGTCTGAACCAAGAGTTTGATATCAGAACATGTATCACATGAATATGTCACGTTGAATTGTCCTGCCATCCAGATCTCCACGCAGACATTTTGTACATATATATTAGATTTTCTGTAACTACTACATGTAACTACTACCTGTGTCCATCTCATTGATGTAAAATGATTAAAGGTACACAAGTTGTTTTTGAAATAGGTCACTGTAATTATATCTACGGGCACCATGCATCCTGCACATCATGGTCATATGGGCGGGTATTCAAACAGTTTCCAATGTGATCTTAACTATCACTTTTTTACTGTTGCCTAGGTTTTAACTTGGATGACCTTTATGACCAAATGTACCTCTGTGATTAATTAGGATTGACTGGGCACAAAAGCAGTGATGTAAAGTACTTAAGTAAAAATACTTGAAAGTACTACTTAAGTCATTTTTGGGGGGTATCTGTACTACTATTTATATTTTTGACAACTTTATACTTTTACTTCACTACATTCCTAAAGAAAATGATGTACTTTTCACTCCATACATTTTCCCTGACACCCAAAAGTTCTCGTTACATTTTGAATGCTTAGCAGGACTGGAAAATGGTCTAATTCTCACACCCTTATAAAGAAAACATTCCTGGTCATCCCTACTGCCTCTGATCTGGCGGACTCACCAAACACAAACGCTTCGTTTGTAAATTATGTCTGAGGGTTGGAGCGTGCCCCTTGTTATCCATAAAGGGGAAAGAAAAGGGAAAAAAATGGTACCATCTGGTTTGCTTAATATAAGGATTTTGAAATGATTTATACTTTTAATTTGGAAACTTAAGTATATTTTAGCAATTACATAAAAGTTTATAAAACCAAATACCTTCACTCAAGTAGGATTTTACCATGTGACACACTTTTTCTTGAGTCATCTCTTTACTTTACTCAAGTATGACAGTTGGGTACTTTTTCCACCACTGGGCAAAATGGAATTGAATTGTTTCCACACCGACCATGCATCATGTACGTAATGATCATGTGAGGTGAAACGTGTATATTTTGGGATGTGAGCACTCAGTCTGTTTGACCTGGCGAAGATCCGTTTTGGATCGAAACGTTGTCAATAAAGTGGTGAATTGTGGGCATAAACAGTGTGTGGGCCTTCCTGCTCTTCCCATTCAGCCTGTCTCATCAGCCCCATCCAGTCATGAAGGTCAGTGCTGAGGATGTTCCCAGTAAATCCACAACTAATCCAGACAATTTCCCATTCACACAGAAAAGCACATTAAACTTTTAACTGTGACTCTCTTTTAGTTCCTCTCCCCTTCAAGTCACTGCTGCATCCCACTGAGTTACTTAGTTCACCATCACCATGAGTTAGTTGGTTCACCCAACCTACTGAGTTAGTTCACCCTCCTACTGAGTTAGTTCACCCAACCTACTGAGTTAGTTCACCCAACCTACTGAGTTACTTAGTTCACCCTCCTACTGAGTTACTTAGTTCACCCTTCTACTGAGTTACTTAGTTCACCATCACCATGAGTTAGTTAGTTCACCCAACCTACTGAGTTAGTTCACCCTCCTACTGAGTTACTTAGTTCACCCTCCTACTGAGTTACTTAGTTCACCCTTCTACTGAGTTACTTAGTTCACCATCACCATGAGTTAGTTAGTTCACCCAACCTACTGAGTTAGTTCACCCAACCTACTGAGTTACTTAGTTCACCATCACCATGAGTTAGTTAGTTCACCCAACCTACTGAGTTAGTTAGTTCACCATCACCATGAGTTAGTTAGTTCACCCAACCTACTGAGTTAGTTCACCCAACCTACTGAGTTAGTTCACCATCACCATGAGTTACTTAGTTCACCCTTCTACTGAGCTACTTAGTTCACCATCACCATGAGTTAGTTAGTTCACCATCACCATGAGTTAGTTAGTTCACCCAACCTACTGAGTTAGTTCACCCTCCTACTGAGTTACTTAGTTCACCATCACCATGAGTTACTTAGTTCACCATCACCATGAGTTAGTTCACCCTCCTACTGAGTTAGTTCACCCAACCTACTGAGTTAGTTCACCCAACCTACTGAGTTAGTTCACCCAACCTACTGAGTTAGTTCACCCAACCTACTGAGTTAGTTCACCCAACCTACTGAGTTAGTTCACCCATCCTACTGAGTTACTTAGTTCACCCTCCTACTGAGTTACTTAGTTCACCCTCCTACTGAGTTACTTAGTTCACCCTTCTACTGAGTTACTTAGTTCACCATCACCATGAGTTAGTTAGTTCACCCAACCTACTGAGTTAGTTCACCCAACCTACTGAGTTAGTTCACCCTCCTACTGAGCTACTTAGTTCACCATCACCATGAGTTAGTTAGTTCACCCAACCTACTGAATTAGTTCACTCTCCTACTGAGTTACTTAGTTTACTATCCCACTGAGTTACACTACCGTTCAAAAGTTTTAGAACACCTACTCATTCCAATGGTTTTTCTTTCTTTTACTATTTTCTACATTGTAGAATAATAGTGAAGACATCAAACGTTGAAATAATAGATATGGAATCATTTAGTAACCAAAATAGTTTTAAACAAATCAAAATAGATTTTATATTTTATATTTAAATAGCCACCCTTTGCCTTGATGACAGCTTTGTACACTCTTGGCATTCTCTCAACCAGCGGTAGTCACCTGGAATGCAGTTCAATTAACAGGTGTGCCTTCTTAAAAGTTAACATGTAAAATGTATTTCCTTCTTAAAGCGTTTGAGCCAATCAGTTGTGGTGTGACATGGTAGGGTGGTATACAGAAGAGAGCCCTATTTGGTAAAAGACAAAGTCCATATTATGGCAATAACAATTCAAATAAGCAAAAATAAATGACAGTCCATCATTACTTTAAGACATGAAGGTCAGTCAATACGGAACATTTCAAGAAAGTTTCTTAAAGGGGAGTCGCAAAAACCATCAAGCGCTATGTTGAAACTGTCTCCCATGAGGACCGCCACAGGAATGGAAGACCCAGAGTTACCTCTGCTGCAGAGGATAAGTTCATTAGAGTTACCAGCCTCAGAAATTGTAGCCCAAATAAATGCTTCAGAGTTAAAGTAACAGTTACATCTCAACATCAACTGTTCAGAGGAGACTGTGAATCAGGCATTTTTGGTCGAATTGCTGCAAAGGAACCTCTTCTAAAGGACACCAATAATAATTTTATTTATTTATTTATTTCACCTTTATTTAACCAGGTAGGCAAGTTGAGAACAAGTTCTCATTTACAATTGCGACCTGGCCAAGATAAAGCAAAGCAGTTCGACACATACAACACAGAGTTACACATGGAATGAAACAAACATACAGTCAATAATACACTATAAACAAGTCTATATTCGATGTGAGCAAATGAGGTGAGATAAGGGAGGTAAAGGCAAAAAGGCCATGGTGGCAAAGTAAATACAATATAGCAAGTAAAACACTGGAATGGTAGATTTGCAATGGGAGAATGTGCAAAGTAGAAATAAAAATAATGGGGTGCAAAGGAGCAAAATAAATAAATAAAATACAGTAGGGAAAGAGGTAGTTGTTTGGGCTAAATTATAGGTGGGCTATGTACAGGTGCAGTAATCTGTGAGCTGCTCTGGCAGTTGGTGCTTAAAGCTAGTGAGGGAGATAAGTGTTTCCAGTTTCAGAGATTTTTGTAGTTCGTTCCAGTCATTGGCAGCAGAGAACTGGAAGGAGAGGCGGCCAAAGAAAGAATTGGTTTTGGGGGTGACTAGAGAGATTTACCTGCTGGAGCGTGTGCTACAGGTGGGAGATGCAATGGTGACCAGCGAGCTGAGATAAGGGGGGACTTTACCTAGCAGGGTCTTGTAGATGACATGGAGCCAGTGGGTTTGGCGACGAGTATGATGCGAGGGCCAGCCAACGAGAGCGTACAGGTCGCAATGGTGGGTAGTATATGGGGCTTTGGTGACAAAACGGATTGCACTGTGATAGACTGCATCCAATTTGTTGAGTAGGGTATTGGAGGCTATTTTGTAAATGACATCGCCAAAGTCGAGGATTGGTAGGATGGTCAGTTTTACAAGGGTATGTTTGGCAGCATGAGTGAAGGATGCTTTGTTGCGAAATAGGAAGCCAATTCTAGATTTAACTTTGGATTGGAGATGTTTGATATGGGTCTGGAAGGAGAGTTTACAGTCTAACCAGCCACTTAAGTATTTGTAGTTGTCCACGTATTCTAAGTCAGAGCCGTCCAGAGTAGTAATGTTGGACAGGCGGGTAGGTACAGGTAGCGATCGGTTGAAGAGCATGCATTTAGTTTTACTTGTATTTAAGAGCAATTGGAGGCCACGGAAGGAGAGTTGTATGGCATTGAAGCTTGCCTGGAGGGTTGTTAACACAGTGTCCAAAGAAGGGCCAGAAGTATACAGAATGGTGTCGTCTGCGTAGAGGTGGATCAGAGACTCACCAGCAGCAAGAGCGACCTCATTGATGTATACAGAGAAGAGAGTCGGTCCAAGAATTGAACCCTGTGGCACCCCGATAGAGACTGCCAAAGGTCTGGACAGCAGACCCTCCGATTTGACACACTGAACTCTATCAGAGAAGTAGCTGGTGAACCAGGCGAGGCAATCATTTGAGAAACCAAGGCTGTCGAGTCTGCCGATGAGGATGTGGTGATTGACAGAGTCGAAAGCCTTGGCCAGATCAATGAATACGGCTGCACAGTAATGTTTCTTATCGATGGCGGTTAAGATATCATTTAGGACCTTGAGCGTGGCTGAGGTGCAATAAGTAATAATAATATAATAATAATATATAATATAATATAATAATAATAATAAGAAGAAGAGACTTGCTTGGGCCAATGACCCCAACACACCTCCAGGCTGTGTAAGGTCTATTTTACCAAGAATTAGAGTGATGGAGTGCTGCATCAGATGACCTGGCCTCTACAATCCCCCGACCTCAACCAAATTGAGATGGTTTGGGATGAGTCGGACCGCAGATTGAAGGACTAGCAGCCAACAAGTGCTCAGCATATGTGGGAACTCCTTCAAGACTGTTGGAAAAGCGTTCCAGGTGAAGCTGGTTGAGAGAATGCCAAAAGTCTGCAAAGCTGTCATCGAGGCAAAGGGTGGCTATTTGAAGAATCTCAAATATAAAATATATTTTGATTTGTTTAAAACGTTTTTGGCTACTACATGATTCCATATCTATTATTTCATAGTTTGATGTCTTCACTATTATTCTACAATGTAGAAAATAGTAAAATAAAGGCTGTTAGCCAGCCTGCCAGCTTAGTGGAGTCTGCCACTGGCACAGTCAGTGTAGTCAGCTCAGCTATCCCCATTGAGACCGTGTCTGTGCCTTGACCTAGGTTGGGCAAAACTAAACATGGCAGTGTTCGCCTTAGCAATCTCACTAGAATAAAGACCTCCTCCATTCCTGCCATTATTGAAAGAGATCGTGATACCCCACATCTCAAAATAGGGATACTTAATGCTAGATCCCTCACATCCAAGGCAGTTATACCTGTAGTCAATGAACTAATCACTGATCATAATGTTGATGTGATTGGCCTGACTGAAACATGGCTTAAAACTGATGAATTTACTGTGTTAAATGAGGCCTCACCTCCTGGTTACACTAGTGACCATATCCCCTGCGCATCCCGCAAAAGCGGAGGTGTTGCTAACATTTACGATAGCAAATTTCAATTTACAAAAAAAAACTATGTTTTTGTCTTTTTAGCTTCTGGTCATGAAATCTATGCAGCCTACTCAATTACTTTTTATAGCTACTGCTTACAGGCCTCCTGGGCCATATACAGCGTTCCTCACTGAGTTCCCTGAATTCCTATCGGACCTTGTAGTCATAGCAGATAATATTCTAATTTTTGGTGACTTTAATATTCACATGGAAAAGTCCACAGACCCACTCCAAAAGGCTTTCGGAGTCATCATCGACTCAGACCCCAACCAAGGAGCATCAAATGTCGTGCTATAAATTCTCAGACAACCCAAAGATTCCTTGATGCCCTTCCAGACTCCCTCTCTCTACCCAAGGACGTCGGAGGACAAAAATCAGTTAACCACTTAACTGAGGAACTCAATTTAACCTTGCACAATTCCTCCAAAGCTCAGTTGTCCTGAGTCTGCACAACTCTGCCAGGACCTAGGATCAAGGGAGACACTCAAGTGTTTTAGTAATATATCTCTTGACACAATGATGAAAATAATCATGGCCTCTAAACCTTCAAGCTGCATACTGGACCCTATTCCAACTAAACTACTGAAAGAGCTGCTTCCTGTGCTTGGCCCTCCTATGTTGAACATAATAAACGGCTCTCTATCCACCGGATGTGTACCAAACTCACTAAAAGTGGCAGTAATAAAGCCTCTCTTGAAAAAGCCAAACCTTGACCCAGAAATTATTTTAAAAACTATTGGCCAATATCGAATCTCCCATTCCTCTCAAAAAAATGTGAAAAAGCTGTTGCGCAGCAACTCACTGCCTTCCTGAAGACAAACAATGTATTCAAAATGCTTCAGTATGGTTTTAAACCCCATCATAGCACTGAGACTGCACTTGTGAAGGTGGTAAATTCCCTTTTAATGACGCGAGACCGAGGCTCTGCATCTGTCCTCGTGCTCCTAGACCTTAGTGCTGCTTTTGATACCATTGATCACCACATTCTTTTGGAGGGATTGGAAACCCAAATTGGTCTACACGGACAAGTTCTGGCCTGGTTTAGATCTTATCTGTCGGAAAGATATTAGTTTGTCTCTGTGAATGGTTTGTCCTCTGACTAATCAACTGTAAATTTCGGTGTTCCTCAAGGTTCCGTTTTAGCCCCACTATTATTTTCACTATCTATTTTACCTCTTGGGGATGTCATTAGAAAACATTATGTTATCTTTCACTGCTATGCGGATGACACACAGCTGTACATTTCAATGAAACATGGTGAAGCCCCAAAATTGCCCTCGCTGGAAGCCTGTGTGTCAGACATAAGGAAGTGGATGGCTGCAATCTTTCTACTTTTAAACTCGAACAAAACAGAGATGCTAGTTCTAGGTCCCAAGAAACAAAGAGATCTTCTGTTGAATCTGACAATTAATCTTAATGGTTGTACAGTCATCTCAAATAAAACTGTGAAGGACCTCGGCGTTACTCTGGACCCTGATCTCTCTTTTGACGAACATATCAAGACTGTTTCAAGGACAGCTTTTTTCCATTTACGTAACATTGCATAAATCAGAAATGTTCTGTCCAAACATGATGCAGAAAAATGTATCCATGCTTTTGTTACTTCTAGGTTAGACTACTGCAATGCTCTACTTTCCGGCTACCCGGATAAAGCACTAAATAAACTTCAGTTAGTGCTAAATACGGCTGCTAGAATCCTGACTAGAACCCCAAAATTGTATCATATTACTCCAGTGCTAGCCTCCCTACACTGGCTTCCTGATAAGGCAAGGGCTGATTTCAAGGTTTTACTGCTAACCTACAAAGCATTACATGGGCTTGCTCCTACCTATCTTCCCGATTTGGTCCTGCCATACATACCTACACGTACGCTACGTTCACAAGACGCAGGCCTCCTAATTGTCCCTGGAATTTCTAAGCAAACAGCTGGAGGCAGGGCTTTCTCCTATAGAGTTCAATTTTATGGAATGGTCTGCCTACCCATGTGAGAGACGCAGACTCGGTCTCAACCTTTAAGTCTTTATTGAAGACGCATCTCTTCAGTAGGCCCTATGATTGAGTGTAGTCTGTCCCAGGAGTGTGAAGGTGAACAGAAAGGCACTGGAGCAACAAACCGCCCCTGCGGTCTCTGCCTGGTCGGTTCCACTCTCTCCACTGCGATTCTCTGCCTCTAAACCTATTACAGGGGCTGAGTCACTGGCTTACTGGTGCTCTTCCATGCCGTCCCGAGTAGGGGTGCGTCACTTGAGTGGGTTGAGTCACTGATGTGATCTTCCTGTCTGGGTTGGCGCCCCCCCTTGGGTTGTGCCGTGGTAGAGATCTTTGTGGGCTATACTTGGCCTTGTCTCAGGATGGTAAGTTGGTGGTTGAAGATATCCCTCTAGTGGTATGGGGGCTGTGCTTTGGCAAAGTGGGTGGGGTTATATCCTGCCTGTTTGGCCCTGTCCGGAGGTTTCATCGGATAGGGCCACAGTGTCTCCCGACCCCTCCTGTCTCAGCCTCCAGTATTTATGCTGCAGTAGTTTATGTGTCGGGGGGCTAGGGTCCGTCTGTTATATAAGGAGTATTTATCCTGTCTTATCCGGTGTCCTGTGTGAATTTAAGTATGCTCTCTCTAATTCCTTAGGACCATGCTTAAGGACTACCTGGCATGATGACTCCTTGCGGTCCCCAGTCCACCTGGCCGTGCTGCTGCTCCAGTTTCAACTGTTCTGCCTGCGGCTATGGAACCCTGACCTGTTCACCATGCTGGTCATTTATGAACATTTGAACATCTTGGCCATGTTCTGTTATAATCTCCACCCGGCACAGCCAGAAGAGGACTGGCCACTCCTCATAGCCTGGTTTCTCTTTAGGTTTCTTAAAAAGCCTGTGCACGTCGTGATTGCATTCAATTTATTCCATGTGTAACTCTGTGTTGTTGTTTGTGTCACACTGCTTTGCTTTATCTTGGCCAGGTCGCAGTTGTAAATGAGAACTTGTTCTCAACTGGCCACCTGGTTAAATAAAGGTGGGGGAAAAAATGAAAAGTAAAAAATCCTTTAAAGATGGAATCCTTAATGGTGTAACTGACACGTTTGTTTGCGATATTACAACAACACAGAAGTGACTGCAAACAATCAACACTGCGACACCAGAGAGGAGAGGAGAGGAGAGGAGAGGAGAGGAACCAGAACATTACAGGATAAAACGTCTCTGAAGCCTGACAATGATATACATTTACTTTAATTAACTGACAGAATCCATTGATTAGGAGATGACCCCAGAACCGGGAACTTGTGTCTTGTCACATTGTCATGATCTGCTTGGTAGACATTACTTCACACGATATCACTCCACACACACACACACTACATTCCCCAGGTGCAGGGTGCAGTGTGAGGGATAACAGTGGGGAGATGGCACATGGTGCTAATTAGCAACACTAGCAGCACTGTTAACCATGCCATTCTATCTACCACCTGATACAGACATGGCATAGAGGGGAGGAGACTAGAAACTGCACTAGTGGACCCTACTGACCATCACTTACCATTCAGTGACCATTACAACAGGTCAGCATGTGACCGACCGGGTACCGAACCAGGGTTGTCTGTGTGCCTCAAGACCATGTTTAGCCCACTGAGCTAAAGCCTAGGCATTACAGGTGGTAGATGAGGAAGAATGACCCCCCCATGCCAATACAAACAGTTCTCTCTCTCTCTCTCTCTCTCTCTCTCTCTCTCTCTCAAAAAACACAATCAGCAGGTTAATAGATACCTTATGTAGTAATCACCTTTCCTCAATTCAATGCAGCTCTGAATAGAAATCCCACGGACTACATCAAGCAGTATGCACAGTCATGATAAGAGAGAGACTGGAAGGGTTGTTCTTCACCACTGGCTTGAGGAATTGACAGAAGTTCAGATTTTCATATTCCACAGAGACAAACACTCCTATCGATGCACACATTCACAACACAGACAAATCAGATGGTTTTATACCCGTACAAATACAGTCAAGTGGCATGTAATTGCCTAAAGGGCCTACAGACGCAGCGTCGATTTCACACGTAGTTCTACGTACTTTTGTGTGGCTAAAATTTTGGTACGGACCGTATACAACGCTCGGTCGGTCTGTTTGCTTGAAGTGTATAGCTGCCTTTAAGCCCTAGAACTGGGATAACAAGAGATGGAAACTTCAGCACTCAAACATTAAGAGCAGCAGAGAAGTTGAGACTGAGACACAAACACACGCAAAGACACACAGGCACTCAAACACACACACAGTCCTCCGTTTCCCTGACATCTCTGTACACACCGTAATTAACTTTGACACACTAAATCAGTGCAATAAGGTGAAGCGGGACCCCAGCCACCCGAGCCATGGCCTGTTCTCCCCACTTCCATCACTAAGACGCGGGCAGCACAGGAGCATCATGGCAACAACTGGAAGACTGGCCAAGAGCTTCAACCCCCAGAACATCAGGCTGCTGAATAGACACCACTAGTCAGCTGTTTCTACCCCCAGACCATCAGGCTGCTGAATGGACACCACTAGTCAGCTGTTTCTACCCCCCAGACCATCAGGCTGCTGAATGGACACCACTAGTCAGCTGTTTCTACCCCCAGACCATCAGACTGCTGAATAGACACCACTAGTCAGCTGTTTCTACCCCCCAGACCATCAGGCTGCTGAATGGACACCACTAGTCAGCTGTTTCTACCCCCCAGACCATCAGGCTGCTGAATAGACACCACTAGTCAGCTGTTTCTACCCCCCAGACCATCAGGCTGCTGAATAGACACCACTAGTCAGCTGTTTCTACCCCCAGACCATCAGGCTGCTGAATAGACACCACTAGTCAGATACCTACTCCCCCTGTCCTCCTCAGCATTGGACACAAGAGTCAAAGTAAGCAGCCCACTGCCCCAGGCGTAAGACTGAAGGTCAGTAGCCTGGTGAGCTGCACCACAATCTATCATTGGAGAATTGTAACAGTCATTTTATTGATAGAGAGAGGACACAGATTGGGATGTCAATAAGTAATGACACAGCCAGTCTTTGTCCTTGCTCAGCACCATCGATTCTTCTAACCAATGTAATGTAAAAGCAATTACATGACACAGTGTGAGGAGAGCCTCTCATAGAGTGGTCTGTGAGGTTAACTTCAGTCAAAGCCATGTTGTCAGCACTCGTGGGCAAAGGGCAGGTCTGCAGTATAAGGACCTCATAGTGCTGACGTTGGGAGAAAGTGACTCTGCTCTGGAGGGAACACAGGTGGTGTAGGAATATACTGTTTATTTAGCTCTGCATAGGCTAGGGTATCACTTATCCACTGTGTGTTGGGCGGGGGAGGCTGTGTGTGTGTGTGTGTGTGTGTGTGTGGGGACGGGGCCACAGTGTCCCCTGATTCCCCCCCCGTCTCAGCCTCCAGTATCTATGCTGCAATAGTCTATGTGCTGGGGGGCTAGGGTCAGTCTGTCCTATCTGATGTAATTCTCCTGTCTTGTACTGTGTGATCTTAGCTATGCTCCCATCTCTCGCTCTCCTTCTCTCCTCTCCTCGAGGACCTGGCCTGATGACACCTGGCTGTCCCTGTCCCTAGTCCTGCTGCTGACCCAGTTTTGGCTGTTCTACCTGCGACCACAGAACCCTGACCTGTTCACCGGACCATCTCCCCCTGCACACACTGCTCCAGTTTACTCAAGGTCCTCATACAACACTACACTACTTCATTGACTGTTTTCAGAGGGTGGGGGAGAGAGTTGGTTACTGTAAGCTGAAGATGTGGTTCCCATAGCGACACCATGCACTGTAGTGGTTCTTTGGATTAAAGAGAGGCGAGCCACAACAAGTAAGCGCTGGCCTAGATCTGTCTAAACTAGCCAACACTTTCCCTTTAACTAACAGCCATAGTATCTACTTTAGCCTGCCATACACAGTCTTGCGTGGCAGACATGGCTCCGTGAGATTAGCCGTACGCATGCCGACATGACATACAGTACAGAGAGATAAACCTAAGCAATAAAACATGAGATGATGTGTGATATGGGGATTTAACACAGCCACTCTCACCAACAAACACCACAGTCATGCTTAAGTCCCCATAACGCACACCCTCTTTTGATGAAAAAAGTTTACCCTGAAAGCAAGAATTCTGACCCTAAATGAATGTGGGTCTATATCACTGAGGGTTCTAGTGAAGAGGTCTGCCAGCCTGTATGACTGCCTTCATCTGTATCCATCCATGCTCATTCTAACAGCTCATTCATGCCTAGAGGTGTTTTATGAATGGCAAAGCAGAGCAAACAGAGAGGGGGAGGAAATAGGGTTCTGACTAGATGGGATACAGCTTTTGTCAGATTTGACTTTTCGTAGCAAGTTAAAATAACTTATGCAGCAGGTTAGGATAATTAACGTAGCAGGTTATGAGAATTAGGATAAGGTTAGGAAAAGGGTTAGGGTTAGCTAAAATGCAAAAAAAATGCAAAAAAAACCCAACACATTTTTGACGTTAATTTGACAAAAGCTGTATCCCTTCTAGCCTTGATCAGGAAGTGGGGAAGAGATGGAAAGGAACAGCAGATAATGGAAGGAGGGCCACTAGACTAGAACACTACACCACATAACAATGGATTCTACAAAGTATAATGAAATTTCCCCCAGAGACTGATCTATGGTCAGCGTTATGTATTTCCCCCAGTGACTGATCTATGGTCAGCGTTATGTATTTCCCCCAGAGACTGATCTATGGTCAGCGTTATGTATTTCCCCCAGTGGTTATAAAGAGGATTTGAGAAGTATAAATCTGAACCTAGATCAAATCTGGGGTAACTTCTATGCAGAGAGGTAGAGTAAAGTGGTGGGCTGTGTGTTGAGTCTACTACACGCAAGCTGCCTTATGTATGAGAAGTGCAGTCATGAGAAATACATTGACTACGCATCGGAGAGTTAGTGGCTATGCTTCTTCTATCTAACAAGGCTGCTTCTTTACCAGCTTGAAGAGCAATAATCCCAACAAACTTTCCCCAATTCTCCTGGTCGCTGGAGACAAGGATTTATGTGTGCCACTACTGAAAACTGACCCAGATGCACTGTAGGCTTGTACAAGCCCACAGCACAGGCACATTACACACATGCCCACGGAGTGCACAAAACATCAGGAACACAATTCTAATATTAAGTTGCACCTCCCCTTTTGCTCTCAGAACAGCCTCAATTTGTCGAGGCATGGACTCTACAAGGTGTTGACAGGGTTCCACAGGGATGCTGGTCCATGTTGACTCCAATGCTTCCCACAGTTGTGTCAAGTTGGCTGGATGTCCTTGGTTGGGGTGGAGGACCATTCTTGATACACACGGGAAACTGTTGAGCGTGAAAAACCCAGCAGTGTTGCAGTTCTTGGCACAAACCGGTGTGCCTGGCACCTACTACCATACCCAGTTCAAAGACACTTAAATCTTTTGTCTTGTCCAGTCACCCACTGAATAACACACATACACAATCCATGTCTCAACTGTCTAAAGGCTTAAAGATCCTTCTTTAACCTGTCTCCTCCCCTTCATCTACACTGATTGAAGTGGATTTAACAGGGGACATCAATAAGGAATTAGACTGACCAGGTGAAAGCTATGTCATGGAAAGAACAGTTGTTCCTAATGTTTGTACACTCCGTGTATATTATACATGAGAAGAGATGTACAGGGGAGATATGGTAACCTAACTTCTACACTCAATGTGGACGGCTCTATTAACCTCCTTATATGTGACCAGGTAATCAACACCATCCACGAACAACAACCTGTAATCTCAGCATTACTCATAAGGCACTGCAATGAGACACTGCAGAGGAACACAAGAAATGTGCAACCATAGAGTCTATCTATACGACCCCAGTGTAACAGTATAGATATCCATCATAGGAATGTGCAGGGGCAGTAGTTGAGTGAGATGGCACACTGGGTACAGACCTCAATTCAACGTCTTTCCAAGTTGGTTCAATGGAAATTACATGGAAGCAACCTTGATTCAACCAGTGTGTAACCAGTGGGAGGCCAGCTAATGTATGGACAAATATCCTAAAAACACAACAGGTACAGTCTATATTGTATTAACTAGAGACCTATAGGCTATTAACCACAATAGCCTACATGCACTGAGAGCGAGAGAGAGGGTAGATCAAATCGGTGCATAATCATGATGAACAATAGATTAAGGTCATCAGTATACAGAGGAAATAGCACAAACACCTCAGAGACAGTCTTCAGATTGAGAGGAAGAAGCAGTTGGTGAGTTACATCATAAACAAGCAGGAAACAAAGAAGCCAGCTGCATTCTCGCGCAGTGTTGCAGCCTGCCGCGAGCTCAGCACAAAGCACATTCCCTATAGGCTCTGTCCATTCTCTCTCTTCCTCTCGCCCTCAGCTTTAGTAATGATGCATGCAAGTACTTAATGATACCGAATCGTGGTGCAATAGAAAATGATGAGCATTGGGACATCTCTTTCAGAGGTATTGAACAGTATGTGGTCGGTATAGCGCACGTCACGTTTTCAAAGGGCATGGTGGAGCTTTGATGGTTAACTTTTTCTGGGGATGAAAGAGTGTATTCATGATCTTGTCTCATGCATGTGTAGATATGGCAATACTATTAGAACCCATATGCTCTTCCAGCACGTTATCCTGAATGTTGTAGCCTACACTTTACATAACATGTATCGAATATTGCGTCCATCCATAACAATAGCGGTCCAATCCACAACAGTGGAATATGCAATGAATCAATGACTGTGCGCTGCCTGAAATATGAATGAATAATATTGAATATTTATCGGAACAGGAGAGGGGTAAGGTTGGAGTGCCAATAGGCCTATTGCAGCATTTAGCAGAAATGCTATGCATGATACATCCTCTGTTATAGCCTACAATAGCCTGCGATGGACAAAACAATGGTCAAATTCCTGTGCATCCTTACCCTCTGTGGCCTGCGCACACTGCAACAGAAGTAAGACCATTCCTATGTATAACAGACAGTTTGCAGACATCCCTTCTGCTCCATCTCTTCTCCTGGTTCTCCGAAACCACCCTGCTTCTCGCACTCTTATCCATCCCGGTGAGCGCCCGTCTCCAGCCGCCGCGCCGCAGGCAGGCAGTTTGGTGAAATCTCTCCGCGTACTCCTCAAACTGGGAGTCATTTGCGTTTCCAGTGGATGCATAGTTGAAGTTTCGGTCGTGAACAAGACATCTGATCAATCAATCCGTGTCTGGACAGTTAACGAAGCGGTCCACGGGTCTCGCCTGCAGTCCGCGGCTCCGAGGAAGAGGCATTGAGCTTTTTTTAGGGATGAGTCTCGGGGAGCGCTGCCTTCGGTCCACCCATCACTATGCGGCGCAGCGCGGCACTATGAGATGCGAGTACAAACGTCTAACATTTAGCTCAGAGCAAAAAAAATTGTCCTTAAACCGATAAGGTCAGGCCAGCTTCTAGGGCCAGTTGTGACAATGTATTGTTGGGGTGTGAAATCATTTTCTGCACGGTTTTAGTGACTCCTCCAAGTCAAGCGTGTGAGAGAAAGCGTGTACATTAGTAATGAGGGAGTTACGACCTCTGGTGGTTGTGGCAGCAGGTTGCTGTTGTCAGATTGGAGGTGATGATGGGCAAGCTGGAGGCAGAGTTCAGTTGCCTTCTTCTCTCAGAGGTCAGATTGAGTGCTGATGTATAAATGCTGTTTGATGGTCCAAGGATAATGCACCATGCCCACTTCTGTGTTCTCTCCAGATTCTCAGTAGGAAACACAGACACCTGTCAGAGTTTAGAGAGATGGTATGGACTCACATGAGGAGAGGGGATAAGAGATACAGTACAAGTCCTGGGTCATGATGTGCTGAAATTGGTATTTCAAAATGTGGGGTGTTACTGGGAATATTCAAGTGTGAAGCTGAGAATTCCCATTATGATTTGAACATAGCATTTACCTTTACTATCTTAATCCACAAGGTGGCATTCAAGGATAACGGCAATTTAAATGAAAAAGAAAACTTAAAAAAGGTGACCTCTTTATAATAGAAGCCATTTAGCAGGCCGCTTTTATTCAAAGCAACTTAGTCATACGTGCATACATTTTACGTATGGGTGGCCCAGGGTAATCGAACCCACTATCCTGGCAGTGCCAGCACCATGCTCTACCAACGGAGGCACCATGCTCTACCAACGGAGCCATACAGAGAAGACCTGGACGAAGGAGGTGAAAAAGAGAAGAACCACCGGGAACGAAGAAAACGGTCCAGAACAGAGTCCGCTGGAGATGCACTGCTAAGGCCGTTTGTTCCACGAGGAGCTGAAAGGAGTCGAGGAAGTCAGAGGACACCTTTCATCAACCCCATTAAAGACGAGTAAGACGAGAGAGAAAGAAATCACACCAAGACTAAGTGGATTTGCAGCAATAGATGATTTTTTTTTAATTCAAAGTGAATCTTGACAATAATACACCATAGAGTCTTATTTTAACACTCACCAAAAGAGTCACCTGGAAACCCGCTTAGCGTGACTAAGTAGCAAAGGCTTGGTCACACCTAAATCACTGAGAACTAGAGGAAACACTATCAAACTGTTAAGAGACATCACATCCAGATCATTCCTTTCCCCAGTCCTCGTACTGGAAATATTGCACAGTGCAAATTGCTACATGGCAAACTAGTGTGGCATAAAACCAACAAAAGCTAAACAAAAAATAAAAACAAAGCCACAAAAAAAATCTACAAGTATTAAAAACAGTAACAGTTCAGATTATAACAAGTCTATTATTTAGATGATCTAAACAGATGATTCTATAAGTTGCAGCATGAATTTACCTTTAAACAGACACAGTCGACCAGAACGCCCAAAAAGGAGAAAACAGGTTGAGAACGGATCAAAAACCAAATAGTAAGTATTGAAGTGTAACACAGTAACACATTGAACAAACACATAGACCCTGAATCAACATCTTCACACCAGATTAGAGGATTCTTCAAAATCATAAATGAATCATACTGATCATTTTACAAACTGCTATGTCTTCTGTTGTTACGTTTCATCTCAAAAATGTTGTACGAGTTCTCTGAAAACGGTTCATTCATGTGTCCAGTAGTTGTCATATGGAGTTATAACTGGAGAAATAAAAACAGTCTAGGATCATACTTTGTATCCATCTGTGTTTTTAAGTGTGGGAGAGTTTGTGCAGGCGCATTGCTGGTGAATACCATTACACAGGAACAAAGTCACAGTTAACATGCTTATATCACTGGAGAACACATATCAAGCACTCCAGGTCTGCCAAGTTCATGCCTTGTCGTAATTTCAGCTTTTTACCTAAATAAAAGATGTCATAACAAAAGCATGAAACTGAAAACATGGTTGATAAAACACCTGTCCGGCAATATTTTGGTGTTGAAATGTATAATACCTTACGCTCCTCAAGAGTAATGAATTTCAAGTGGTGCCACAATAATCTCCAGAGAGCTCCTTAACACAACGCAAACTAAATGTTTATTCCAGAGCAATTCTCTAACGTCTTATATTAACAGACTCTGTTTGGTCAATCAGCCCTTTGCGAACAGCAACAGTTTGTGGTTAAAGTCTAGAAGTCCTCTGGACTCAGTTCAGAGTTCTCCTTAACTACTCAGTCCTACAATGAGTCCACCATGTGTTATCCACTGGTTCTGACTGTCATGGTTGCAAGGTGTTTAGTCTATTGACAATGTGGGGAAAATGACAGACTTGGTGTCAGTATTTCCCCACAGATTAGTGCAGCTGACTCAGTGGTGTATTTGCACAGTATCGGAGCTGGCAGGAGGAGATGTAAGAACACTTGGTGGTACAAAGACCATAACGTTGAAGTATTGCATTTGCTGTTCAACAAGAGTGACTATCGAGAGGACTGTTAAATCAGCACGTCACTCAAAGAGCCTCTCGGTGTGTGTGTGAGTGTGTGTGTGTGAGTGAGAGACTTTGTTGGCCTATATCTATTAAACACATATGCCCTCTACACTACTGTCATGACAACGCTCATTAAACAAGTATTTTTCTAATCCCTGTTATGAGAGGTTGAATGACAGTCCGGGTGTGAAACGTTCCATTTTCTCTAGGTGATTTTTGGTCAAGTGGCCATTACTAACTCATTACTAACTCATTACTAACTCATTACTAACTCATTACTAACTCATTACTAACTTAATTCTGCAAGATGGATTTTTGTTAGATCCTCAACCCCTCCTCCCCCTCCAACACAGAGCAGGTAGAGGAGAGGGGTACTGTTACTGTATAAGGGACTACCATTGTCCCTGTCCCTATTTCGCTGACCCTCTGATTCTCAAGGCACAAGCACAGTGCTGCTCACACTGTCTGAACATCAGTACAGAACATATATGCCCAGAGACCTCCATTGATAAACACCCCTCTGTTATGAGACACTTCTAAAGGGGAGAGCGATACAATGGAGAAACCTCCTAAACAAACAGAAGGCAGATTATTCCAATATGGAACCAATGTAGAAGGGGAACCACTCATGTCACGGACAGTGACAATACTGAACAGATTTAAACGTTTGAGTAAAATCCATATTTTAAAAGGAAATAATCATTTACATTTATAAAATATTGAATGGGAACAAACACCTTGGGCTAAATTAGACATATTTTGTGTTTAATTCCCCGCGGGACCATGAGGAGTCACTACGACAACCCCTTACTAGCAGACTACTGACAGGTTGTTTGTTAGTGGTGTGACTTGGGGATAACATGTTACATACTGTAAGCCTTCCATTGAGTGTCCTGCTACCTCACAGTGCTCCTGCCATACATAACAGACGCTGTTAACTCAAATTACTACCATGATGAAGAAAGTTAAATCAATCTTGCAAGCTATAGCTTTACATGTTTACAAAACGGCAATATGAAAACATACAAAAAATGAAATGACATTGATACATCCATTTATATGCAGTGACGAGCCCAGAACGGTTAATAAGGATGAAATACTGCAAAAACACACAGACCCCCAAAACCAGAACGAATGCAACTAACGTCCATCAGCAATACAGTAGTTACAATGACGCTTCAAACATGAACGCAGAAAACCCCACACAAATCAAAACCACTTCTATTTCAGATAATTAGGGACCTATACAAAAATAGGAACGCTAGTTTTGAACTAAGAGAAATCACCTAATTTCACAGCTGTGGATCATATAGCAGCTTATCTATGATACATTCAAGAAAAATGAGACGGCTTATTAAAATGGCCAGAAAAAGCTAAACATAACCTCAGCCATGTATTATAAATGTTTTTCTATATTTTTAAATACCATTTGTTGAGATGTAACCCCAGCTCTACGACTATAGTATACTAGATAGAGGTCTATTGTGTAAAAACAGAATATATCTAGCTACCTTGCTCAGGAAATGAATTACAGTCTTTGGTGCTGCACAAGCAACTTCATTTGAAAAGACGAAAAACGTAACGCACAGAACTAGCAAAAACAAATGGAAAAATGCACACAGCATATATATATATATATATTCTCCCTGACGGAATGTATAAAATAAGCAGTCAACACCAATAAACCTTAAACAAATGGTATAATGTAAAGGGAAAAAAGTTAACTTTGTCACATGCATAAATGAGAGAACTGCACGCGACAAACTCACACCTTATTAAGCATCTGCACTAAGTAGACTAGCTCATGTATATGTATATATATATATATGTGTGTGTGTGTATGTGTGTGTGTGTGTGTGTCAAATACTGCATGGTCTGCTCAGGCTTAGAAGAATCCATACGGTTAGTGAATTAGCATTGTTGTCCTCAGCTAGTCAACGCCCACCACACTGGTAACGCAGATAGAAAAAAGAAACACACTCAAACATTTTTCTTTTTTTAAATACAAAGACAAAACAAATTAAAATCAACATCTATTTAGAGATTGTATTGCAGTTTCATCGAACAGTACAAACACTGTTAGTAGTAAGAGTTTCACTAAATAGAAATTGATTATGAAATATTAAGCAAATATTCAATGCTTGCTCTTTGTCCACTAGTTCATTCAGGGGGGAGGACGATGACAGAGAAGGAGCATGTAATAACGGACCAGCGAGCATCTGCTACAGCCAAGCACGTCGTCCTTCTTTAAGGAACAAAAGACTACCTCACTACACACTGAAATATACACCGAATCCAAACAGTAAGCACCGCTATCCGCGATACCTCACGTCCACGCAGGCTGTGCAGGGATATATATCCACACACAGGATGCATGGACTGGTAGGACCTTCAAGTGCTGCAGTCCAGTACATTAATATATTCATGGATATATTTATATATAAGTAGTAACATCAACCACCTCAAATATATAAGGCACTATGGCTGGGGACAAGTATACGATGCAGCGAGTCTCGTGACGCCAACAACAAGAGCGACGTCTAACGCATCAACTTCCTGTTTACATTTTGATCTGCTCATGCAAGATCACATGCAGCTTGAGGAGCAACAACCCTACTTTAAATCGGTTAAGTGACTCCACATTTTTAAAACACCAAAGACACTGAGAAAAGGTAGAAATACTTCAGACGCGGTACGACACACACCGTGGACAACATGTGCACCTGTCGGCCTATCGAGCTAGAGACGGGGATGGCTTTACAAATGTGGATGTGTCTTGCACACGTTCAGAAGGCAATATAGAAAAATAGCTGGGATAAGGTCTGACCTAGCAACGCCACCCGATTAGTCACCTGTTTTTTGAGGAGTATTGGTAGAAGAGCTAATGTGAAGGTATATTAAAATGTGCAAAACACAGAGAGTGAGTTACTTATCTACATTCAATCATTCCATCCATCCTTCCTTGCCCCCCTTCCTCATCCTCCATTTCACCCTCCTCCACCCAAACTTTGTGATTTTATTTTTTATAGCTCATATTTCAATTGCACCCAAGTCTATATGATTGATAAAAATAGCTTGTTTCTCTGTGGTTGTGCCATGGCTCTGGACATGAAAACCATGTTGTGGTTGTTTGTTGTGTATTCTGAGAAGGTGGCCCCTCCTGCTCGCTTGGCCCCCGGGGGGGCGCGAGGTGCATCTGGAGGGTGGGCCGCTCCGGGACCCTGTCAGATGTAGGGGTACTGGTTGAGTTTGGTGGGGCTGAGGGGGAAGGTGGCGTAGGCAGGCGAGGCCATGTAGGGGTGCGGTGGGAAGAGGGCCTTGAACTGGCCCTGGGGGTGGATAGTGGGCGAGGGCAGCAGCCGGGGGTTGATGCCCACAGTGACCTGGTGGACGATACCGCCCGGGTGAGAGATGCTGTAGGCGGGCTGCAGGACGGGCCGTGAAGCCCCGGGGGAGGCCAGGATGTGGGCCACAGGGGCTGCTGTGACCAGGGGCCCAGGGGGTGGGTAGGACAGAAGAGTATGCTGGCCGTGCGGGTGGGGGTGATGGCGGGGGCCTGAAGTGTGGTTGGGGCTGCCGTGGGGTAGGGTAAAGGAGTGCCCATGCATAGTGGGGGGGATGTAAGCCTGCGGGCGCCGGTGGGCATAGTTTCCATTCCATTCCTGGTGGCAGGAGCCGTAATGCTGGAGCTGGAAATGGAGAGAAAGAGGGATGGTTAGATATCATACACATATTACGTGTGTGTGTGTGTGTGTGTGTGTGTGCTGACCTGTCCAAAGCCCATGGGCTGCTGTTGCTGGTGCTGGAATGCAGTGATCTTCTGTGGCCGGTTGAGGAGGGGGATGGAGTGGTGCGGTTGACGGCCCGGGATACCTCGCCCTTTGAACTGGAAAGACTCTAAGACTGGAGGGAAGAGAGAAACAGAGAGCGAGACGGGGGGGGGATGAAAGAGAGGGATGAGTTTAAACACAGACATCATGACGGGCAGCAGCATCAACCCACAGAGACAGACAGTAGAGTTAAACCCTGACTGTAGTATCCATCAGCCATTGTGACAGTAGAGATTTTGCATGCTCACCACTGACTTCCACTGGGTTTGACCAAACACAGCTCCTTAACAAGTGCCATCTGTTCCCCAAGCATCATGTGGGTGTTTATAAATAGACTAGAACTGATCTGGGATCTTGTGAAGGGATGGAAGCCAAATGGGTAAGTAAGCTGGTTCGTATTCATAGTGGGGGTCATACCATTGGCTATTAATACCCCCCTAGTAGCACTAGAATAGCAAGTTGTGGCCTTTTCTGTGGGCTTTAGCTGGGAAGTGTTTCTGAATGTCAGCTATGGGAGGGGCCTGGCTGGGACATGAGAGGCCATAAGAGACTTATAAATTACCTATAAAACGGGACCTTAAAAAAGCCCAGCCCCAGGAACAGAGGGAGAAGACCACAGCTGTTATAAAGCCTACATATGACATACATAACCCCTCGGTAACACCCCACGAACGCATTCATAAACATCTAGGTGTTCATGACAGCCAGCGAACACAATGTGGCGCATGTGTGCGTGTCTGGTTGTCATCCATGTCTATGAAGGCCTAAGTCAGGTTGTAAAGCGTTCCAGGGGATGTTACGCCTGTCATACGTAGCTTCATAAGCTCCAGATCCACACAGGTAGAATAAAGGATAGATTCAAAGAAAGGGCTGTCAACAAGAAGCCAGCTGCAACCAGATTAGACAGTGTACAGGAAACACAAGTCCACTCCAGAGGCCGAAGCCAAGAGGTCTGAGGTGAGAGGTCAGGGCTGCAGCCATAATCACCTGCGAGTACCTCTGTGCCCTATAAACGAGGAGTAATCCCACACCATGTGACCTGTGGAGCAGACATCATCAGCAGTGACGAGGTATCTGACCCGCTGTGACCCTGTTAGCCCTGTGTCCGTGTGTGTCTGATCACTGACAATCATGACAGATTAAGGTTACTACTGGGTTCCAGTGTGTACTGTACATGTGACCTGCTGTGTTTTCTGTTGCCCTGTCTGCCCTGGGCAAGGTGTGTCTGTTGTGGTTACCTATGATGAGAGAACTGTGGCCACCTGTTCATGACTACTGAACCTGTTTGTTCAACCATAGGGCTGTGTGAACCAGGTGTGTCAAGTGTACGTCTAGGGTGAATCAGCCGGTTGTCTGTTTCCTGTGGGTGAATCAGCTGGTTGTCTGTTTCCTGTGGGTGAATCAGCCGGTTGTCTGTTCCTGTGGGTGAATCAGCCGGTTGTCTGTTTCCTGTGGGTGAATCAGCCGGTTGTCTGTTTCCTGTGGGTGAATCAGCCGGTTGTCTGTTCCTGTGGGTGAATCAGCTGGTTGTCTGTTTCCTGTGGGTGAATCAGCTGGTTGTCTGTTTCCTGTGGGTGAATCAGCCGGTTGTCTGTTTCCTGTGGGTGAATCAGCCGGTTGTCTGTTTCCTGTGGGTGAATCAGGTGTCTGGTGTGTGTGTGTGTGTGTGTTAGATGCTTACTGGTGTTGCCTAGCGTCTCGTTGATGTGTGGGTGGGGGTTGTTATTCTGCACCCTCATGGGCGGCACCACCATGGTGCGCACCGCCGGCTTTCTGGGCTCCGTTACCGGGGCGATGCACGCTACACGGGGCCCGCGGTTCTGGTTGCCATCGGCGATGTAGCGTTGTTCGGTGAAGGGGCTGTTGCTAGGGCCAGAGGAGTCGGAGGAAGGCGAGCCGTCCACAATGTCACAACCGCTCTCCTGCTCGTCATCTGACATACTGTAACAGACCAGATCGCACACAGAGATTATACATTCTATATTGTAACAGACCAGAGCAATCACACACAGAGATTATACATTCTATACTGTAACAGACCAGATCGCACACACAGATTATACATTCTATACTGTAACAGACAAGAGCAATCACACACAGAGATTATACATTCTATACTGTAACAGACCAGAACAATCACACACACAGAGATTATACATTCTATACTGTAACAGACCAGAACAATCACACACAGAGATTATACATTCTATACTGTAACAGACAAGAGCAATCACACACAGAGATTATACATTCTATACTGTAACAGACAAGAGTAATCACACACAGAGATTATACATTCTATACTGTAACAGACCAGAGCAATCACACACAGAGATTATACATTCTATACTGTAACAGACCAGAGCAATCACACACAGATTATACATTCTATACTGTAACAGACCAGATCGCACACAGAGATTATACATTCTATACTGTAACAGACAAGAGTAATCACACACAGAGATTATACATTCTATACTGTAACAGACAAGAGTAATCACACACAGAGATTATACATTCTATACTGTAACAGACCAGAGCAATCACACACAGAGATTATACATTCTATACTGTAACAGACCAGAGCAATCACACACAGATTATACATTCTATACTGTAACAGACCAGATCGCACACAGAGATTATACATTCTATACTGTAACAGACAAGAGTAATCACACACAGAGATTATACATTCTATACTGTAACAGACCAGAGCAATCACACTATGACAGGTGTAGGTGCAACATTTAGGTTAGGGCCCAACATGTATGTGTGCGGCTGTTGTCATTGGGTCATACCTGTTGGGGCGTTTGCAGGGTGAGGTGCTGGACTGGGCTGAGGCAGAGGAGCTGGTGCTGAGGGTGCTGTCTGGACTGCTGAGGGAACATACTCTCTCCATACTCACTGTGCTCTGACACGCCTCACACTCAGCATTGCCCTTACACCTGGAGGGAGGGGGAGAGAAAGAGAAACAGAAAGGGGGGGAGAAAGAAAGAGGGAGGGGGGAGAAAGAAAGAGGGAGGGGGGGAGAAGAGAGGGTTTTAGTTACAAGTTACATACAGAGTTTGAGACGATAATGACTATTTGAAGAGACTGATTGTGGACTGTAGTGGATATTTGAAGAGACTGATTGTGGACTGTAGTGGATATTTGAAGAGACTGATTGTGGACTGTAGTGGATATTTGAAGAGACTGATTGTGGACTGTAGTGGATATTTGAAGAGACTGATTGTAGTCTGTAGTGGATATTTGAAGAGACTGATTGTGGACTGTAGTGGATATTTGAAGAGACTGATTGTGGACTGTAGTGGATATTTGAAGAGACTGACTGTGGACTGTAGTGGATATTTGAAGAGACTGATTGTGGACTGTAGTGGATATTTGAAGAGACTGATTGTGGACTGTAGTGGATATTTGAAGAGACTGATTGTGGACTGTAGTGGATATTTGAAGAGTGATTGTGGGCTGTAGTGGATATTTGAAGAGACTGATTGTGGACTGTAGTGGATATTTGAAGAGACTGATTGTAGACTGTAGTGGATATTTGAAGAGACTGATTGTGGACTGTAGTGGATATTTGAAGAGACTGACTGTGGACTGTAGTGGATATTTGAAGAGACTGACTGTGGACTGTAGTGGATATTTGAAGAGACTGATTGTGGACTGTAGTGGATATTTGAAGAGACTGATTGTGGACTGTAGTGGATATTTGAAGAGACTGATTGTGGACTGTAGTGGATATTTGAAGAGACTGATTGTGGACTGTAGTGGATATTTGAAGAGACTGATTGTGGAGGAGCTTGAGAGTTACTTACTCCCCCAGTGAGTGTCTCCGTGTTCTCTCTTCCTCCTCCTCTTCCTCATCACTGCTGATACTAATGACAGTAACAGTGGGGCTGGCCAGATCAGACATCACCATGGCCTGCCGCTGCTTATAAGAGGCAGACTGCTCTTCAGAGTCTGAACCTGCCTTACAGCAGCTAGGCTCCTCCTCCTGCTCTGGTTCAGGTTCCAGCTGTGCAGCTCGCCCCGCCTCTGGGAATCTACCCTCTGGGACATTCCTTGTGGTGTCGGCCATCTTTGGGGACTGGCATGCTGAGTTTTGGGTGTTGGTGCTGTAGGTGAAATTGCTGCCTCTAGGGAGAAATAAATGACGGGAAGGGTTTTTTATGATCAGATTGTGTGTGTGTGTGTGTATGTGTGTGTGTGTGCGTGTGTGTGTGTGTTTACCTGTTAAAGCAGGGCTTGTTTCTCTTGTTTGCAGAGGGCTGTGGCCACACCACGTGTGCGATGCCTATGCTGATTGGCTGGTGGGCAGACATGGTCATCTGGTTGGTTAAGAACGGCTGATGGTGGTGGGGCATCATAGAGCTGTATTGGTTGCCATGGGGACGCACCTTCCTGAAAATGACAATACGGGATAACGAGCCAAAGGTTATTATCTATATTAGAGACTTAACTGACTGATCTCACTCGCCTGCTTCAAAGGAGAGGCATGTGACTCATTCTCATCAGTCTGACAGACAGCCATCACACTGTGTCCTATATTCTCAGAGAAGTCCTTGTCAAGGGTAGAGCATAGCAACAAAACAGACTGACAGACAAAGCAGTTTCAAAAAATTCATTTGGAGCTTCCCTATTGGCTCCCTACGGAGAGAAAAAATGAATTAGTCACTGACGGTCGCTAAAGAGAACAGACAGTCAACAGCTGACAGACAGCACTCACCCCCATTCTCCCAGTCTCTGTGGGCCTGCCACAGTGTCAGACGCCATGGTGGCTGGTGGGGGCGCCATTGAAGTCACCTGCTGCCAGGCGGGCACCAGGATCTGCTGGGGGCGGTTAGACCAGGTCTGCTGCAAGGGAGAAGAACACCGTTTCCATGGTTTCTATAGCTATCTAAACTTATTCATTCAGTGGTATAGAGTTGCAGGTAGCCTAGTGGTTTGAGCGTTGGGCCAGTAACTGAAAGGTTGCTGGATCGAATCCCCGAGGTGACATGGTAAAAATCTGTAGTTCTGCCCCTGAGCAAGGCAGTTAACCCACTGTTCCCCTGAGCAAGGCAGTTAACCCACTGTTCCCCTGAGCAAGGCAGTTAACCCACTGTTCCCCTGAGCAAGGCAGTTAACCCACTGTTCCCCTGAGCAAGGCAGTTAACCCACTGTTCCCCAGGCACCGGAGATATGGATGACGATTAAGGCACCTCTCTGATTCAGAGGGGTTGGGTTAAGTTGAATGTATTCAACTGAAATTCAACATTTCAGTTGAATACATTCAAAACATCCCCAGCACAAATGCATCCAGGATGTGTCTTGCTGATTCTCCATCACTGTCAGTTTCTCTGTTGGTCTGAATCACTCAATCACAGCTAGCCCGAATACTAGGGACTCTCTCTCTCCCGCTCCCCCCTCTCTTCTCGTTACCTGTGTGATGAGCCCAGGTCTGATCTGTAGGGGCTGGATGGAGGGAGCTTGGGTGACCAGAGGCACAGCAGTCTCCATGCGTACGGAGAAGCCCTGAGGCTTGGCCGCGTTAGTGGGGATTCCTGGAGGACCGGAAAGGGAAACATGTGTTCCACAGTAAGTCCAAGTCAGTAGATTTTGCTATAGAGGTGGATGGAAAGGAGGGAGAAAGAGGAGGGGGGAGGAGAAAGAGAGAAGAGGGGAGGGGGGGGGGGGGGGGGGGGGGGGGGGGGGGAGAGAAGAGAGGAGGGGGGAGGAGAAAGAGAGAAGAGAGGAGGGGGGGGGTGAGAGAAAAGAGGAGGGGGGAGGAGAAAGAGAGAAGAGAGGAGGGGGAGGAGAAAGAGAGACGTGAGGAGGGGGGAGGAGAAAGAGGAGAAGATTAAGAAGTCATACCCTGCATCGTTGGGGGGCACAGGATGAGTGCCTGTTGAAATGAGTCGCTGCAGCCAAACTGGCCATTTCCTGTTTGGTGCGGTATCCCAGGGTGCATCACTGAGGGGGCCGAGGGGGCTAAAGCCTGAAGACAACACAGAGACATGAGCCCCCTGACATCTACTACAGAAACTAATGGGTTAGATCAACACAGAGACATGAGCCCCCTGACATCTACTACAGAAACTAATGGGTTAGATCAACACAGAGACATCTACTACAGAAACTAATGGGTTAGATCAACACAGAGACATGAGTCCCCTGACATCTACTACAGAAACTAATGGGTTAGATCAACACAGAGACATGAGCCCCCTGACATCTACTACAGAAACTAATGGGTTAGATCAACACAGAGACATGAGCCCCCTGACATCTACTACAGAAACTAATGGGTTAGATCAACACAGAGACATGAGCCCCCAAACATCTACTACAGAAACTAATGGGTTAGATCAACACAGAGACATGAGCCCCCTGACATCTACTACAGAAACTAATGGGTTAGATCAACACAGAGACATGAGCCCCCTGACATCTACTACAGAAACTAATGGGTTAGATCAACACAGAGACATGAGCCCCCTGACATCTACTACAGAAACTAATGGGTTAGATCAACACAGAGACATGAGCCCCCTGACATCTACTACAGAAACTAATGGGTTAGATCAACACAGAGACATGAGCCCCCAAACATCTACTACAGAAACTAATGGGTTAGATCAACACAGAGAAATGAACCCCTGACATCTACTACAGAAACTAATGGGTTAGATCAACACAGAGACATGAGTCCCCTGACATCTACTACAGAAACTAATGGGTTAGATCAACACAGAGACATGAGCCCCCTGACATCTACTACAGAAACTAATGGGTTAGATCAACACAGAGACATGAGCCCCCTGACATCTACTACAGAAACGAATGGGTTAGATCAGCACAGAGACATGAGTCCCTTGACATCTACTACAGAAACTAATGGGTTAGATCAACACAGAGACATCTACTACAGAAACTAATGGGTTAGATCAACACAGAGACATGAGCCCCCTGACATCTACTACAGAAACTAATGGGTTAGATCAACACAGAGACATGAGCCCCCTGACATCTACTACAGAAACTAATGGGTTAGATCAACACAGAGACATGAGCCCCCTGACATCTACTACAGAAACTAATGGGTTAGATCAACACAGAGACATCTACTACAGAAACTAATGGGTTAGATCAACACAGAGACATGAGTCCCCTGACATCTACTACAGAAACTAATGGGTTAGATCAACACAGAGACATGAGCCCCCTGACATCTACTACAGAAACTAATGGGTTAGATCAACACAGAGAAATGAACCCCTGACATCTACTACAGAAACTAATGGGTTAGATCAACACAGAGACATGAGCCCCCTGACATCTACTACAGAAACTAATGGGTTAGATCAACACAGAGACATGAGCCCCCTGACATCTACTACAGAAACTAATGGGTTAGATCAACACAGAGACATGAGCCCCCTGACATCTACTACAGAAACTAATGGGTTAGATCAACACAGAGACATGAGTCCCTTGACATCTACTACAGAAACTAATGGGTTAGATCAACACAGAGACATGAGCCCCCTGACATCTACTACAGAAACTAATGGGTTAGATCAACACAGAGACATGAGTCCCTTGACATCTACTACAGAAACTAATGGGTTAGATCAACACAGACATGAGCCCCCTGACATCTACTACAGAAACTAATGGGTTAGATCAACACAGAGACATGAGCCCCCTGACATCTACTACAGAAACTAATGGGTTAGATCAACACAGAGACATGAGCCCCCTGACATCTACTACAGAAACTAATGGGTTAGATCAACACAGAGACATGAGCCCCCAAACATCTACTACAGAAACTAATGGGTTAGATCAACACAGAGACATGAGCCCCCTGACATCTACTACAGAAACTAATGGGTTAGATCAACACAGAGACATGAGCCCCCTGACATCTACTACAGAAACTAATGGGTTAGATCAACACAGAGACATCTACTACAGAAACGAATGGGTTAGATCAACACAGAGACATGAACCCCCTGACATCTACTACAGAAACTAATGGGTTAGATCAACACAGAGACATGAGCCCCCTGACATCTACTACAGAAACGAATGGGTTAGATCAACACAGACATGAGCCCCCTGACATCTACTACAGAAACTAATGGGTTAGATCAACACAGAGACATCTACTACAGAAACTAATGGGTTAGATCAACACAGACATGAGCCCCCTGACATCTACTACAGAAACTAATGGGTTAGATCAACAGAGACATGAGCCCCCTGACATCTACTACAGAAACTAATAGGTTAGATCAACACAGACATGAGCCCCCTGACATCTACTACAGAAACGAATGGGTTAGATCAACACAGAGACATGAGCCCCCTGACATCTACTACAGAAACAAATGGGTTAGATCAACACAGACATGAGCCCCCTGACATCTACTACAGAAACTAATGGGTTAGATCAACACAGAGACATCTACTACAGAAACTAATGGGTTAGATCAACACAGAGACATGAGTCCCCTGACATCTACTACAGAAACTAATGGGTTAGATCAACACAGAGACATGAGCCCCCAAACATCTACTACAGAAACTAATGGGTTAGATCAACACAGACATGAGCCCCCTGACATCTACTACAGAAACTAATGGGTTAGATCAACACAGAGACATGAGCCCCCTGACATCTACTACAGAAACGAATGGGTTAGATCAACACAGAGACATGAGCCCCCTGACATCTACTACAGAAACGAATGGGTTAGATCAACACAGACATGAGCCCCGACATCTACTACAGAAACTAATGGGTTAGATCAACACAGAGACATGAGCCCCCAAACATCTACTACAGAAACTAATGGGTTAGATCAACACAGAGACATGAGCCCCCTGACATCTACTACAGAAACTAATGGGTTAGATCAACACAGAGACATGAGCCCCCTGACATCTACTACAGAAACTAATGGGTTAGATCAACACAGAGACATCTACTACAGAAACGAATGGGTTAGATCAACACAGAGACATGAACCCCCTGACATCTACTACAGAAACGAATGGGTTAGATCAACACAGACATGAGCCCCCTGACATCTACTACAGAAACTAATGGGTTAGATCAACACAGAGACATGAGCCCCCTGACATCTACTACAGAAACTAATGGGTTAGATCAACACAGACATGAGCCCCCTGACATCTACTACAGAAACTAATGGGTTAGATCAACACAGAGACATCTACTACAGAAACTAATGGGTTAGATCAACACAGACATGAGCCCCCTGACATCTACTACAGAAACGAATGGGTTAGATCAACACAGAGACATGAGCCCCCTGACATCTACTACAGAAACAAATGGGTTAGATCAACACAGACATGAGCCCCCTGACATCTACTACAGAAACTAATGGGTTAGATCAACACAGAGACATGAGCCCCCTGACATCTACTACAGAAACTAATGGGTTAGATCAACACAGAGACATGAACCCCCTGACATCTACTACAGAAACTAATGGGTTAGATCAACACAGAGACATCTACTACAGAAACTAATGGGTTAGATCAACACAGAGACATCTACTACAGAAACTAATGGGTTAGATCAACACAGAGACATGAGTCCCCTGACATCTACTACAGAAACTAATGGGTTAGATCAACACAGAGACATGAGCCCCCTGACATCTACTACAGAAACTAATGGGTTAGATCAACACAGAGACATGAGTCCCTTGACATCTACTACAGAAACTAATGGGTTAGATCAACACAGAGACATGAGCCCCCAAACATCTACTACAGAAACTAATGGGTTAGATCAACACAGACATGAGCCCCCTGACATCTACTACAGAAACTAATGGGTTAGATCAACACAGAGACATGAGCCCCCTGACATCTACTACAGAAACGAATGGGTTAGATCAACACAGAGACATGAGCCCCCTGACATCTACTACAGAAACGAATGGGTTAGATCAACACAGACATGAGCCCCGACATCTACTACAGAAACTAATGGGTTAGATCAACACAGAGACATGAGCCCCCAAACATCTACTACAGAAACTAATGGGTTAGATCAACACAGAGACATGAGCCCCCTGACATCTACTACAGAAACTAATGGGTTAGATCAACACAGAGACATGAGCCCCCTGACATCTACTACAGAAACTAATGGGTTAGATCAACACAGAGACATCTACTACAGAAACGAATGGGTTAGATCAACACAGAGACATGAACCCCCTGACATCTACTACAGAAACGAATGGGTTAGATCAACACAGACATGAGCCCCCTGACATCTACTACAGAAACTAATGGGTTAGATCAACACAGAGACATGAGCCCCCTGACATCTACTACAGAAACTAATGGGTTAGATCAACACAGACATGAGCCCCCTGACATCTACTACAGAAACTAATGGGTTAGATCAACACAGAGACATCTACTACAGAAACTAATGGGTTAGATCAACACAGACATGAGCCCCCTGACATCTACTACAGAAACGAATGGGTTAGATCAACACAGAGACATGAGCCCCCTGACATCTACTACAGAAACAAATGGGTTAGATCAACACAGACATGAGCCCCCTGACATCTACTACAGAAACTAATGGGTTAGATCAACACAGAGACATGAGCCCCCTGACATCTACTACAGAAACTAATGGGTTAGATCAACACAGAGACATGAACCCCCTGACATCTACTACAGAAACTAATGGGTTAGATCAACACAGAGACATCTACTACAGAAACTAATGGGTTAGATCAACACAGAGACATCTACTACAGAAACTAATGGGTTAGATCAACACAGAGACATGAGTCCCCTGACATCTACTACAGAAACTAATGGGTTAGATCAACACAGAGACATGAGCCCCCTGACATCTACTACAGAAACTAATGGGTTAGATCAACACAGAGACATGAGTCCCTTGACATCTACTACAGAAACTAATGGGTTAGATCAACACAGAGACATGAGCCCCCAAACATCTACTACAGAAACTAATGGGTTAGATCAACACAGACATGAGCCCCCTGACATCTACTACAGAAACTAATGGGTTAGATCAACACAGAGACATGAGCCCCCTGACATCTACTACAGAAACGAATGGGTTAGATCAACACAGAGACATGAGCCCCCTGACATCTACTACAGAAACGAATGGGTTAGATCAACACAGACATGAGCCCCGACATCTACTACAGAAACTAATGGGTTAGATCAACACAGAGACATGAGCCCCCTGACATCTACTACAGAAACTAATGGGTTAGATCAACACAGAGACATCTACTACAGAAACTAATGGGTTAGATCAACACAGAGACATCTACTACAGAAACTAATGGGTTAGATCAACACAGAGACATCTACTACAGAAACTAATGGGTTAGATCAACACAGAGACATGAGCCCCCTGACATCTACTACAGAAACTAATGGGTTAGATCAACACAGAGACATGAGTCCCCTGACATCTACTACAGAAACTAATGGGTTAGATCAACACAGAGACATGAGCCCCCTGACATCTACTACAGAAACTAATGGGTTAGATCAACACAGAGACATGAGCCCCCTGACATCTACTACAGAAACGAATGGGTTAGATCAACACAGAGACATGAGCCCCCTGACATCTACTACAGAAACTAATGGGTTAGATCAACACAGACGGTCTATCAACAGGGATTTCATCAGCACAACATAAGGGGAATTGTGGCCTCAATAACTATTTTCATAAAGAAAGTGTTTCAGAGAACAAAATAAGGAAAACAATACCAAAACTTTGACTCTCCATAATTAAAAACCTCCTAGTGTAAGTCTTGAAAGATTCCAACATATAATCCGCATTAGCCTCACATCCCCAGTAGATGGCGACCTGCCTGTCTGGAGTCTGAGCCAAACAGCAGTGCCGTATGCACCAAGCATAGAGTAAGAGTACAGATCTAGGATCTGTCCATATAATCTTATTATGAAATCATTTAAAAGGCAAAACTGATCCTAGATCAGCAGTCCTACTCCGACACTTTATGAATAAACAAAGAACAGAGCAGGAGCCTGTGGTTCAGAGGTCACTGCTCTGACCTCTTGTGCCCGGCCTACAATATTGAATCCAGGGAATTAGACCAGGGCTGAATCCAACATGATCAAAGGTCTGGAAAGTCCAATAAAAAAGTCCACCCAGAACAGGGACCGGCCCCCCCCATACACATGACAGTCAACACAAAGCATTCTGAGAGGTGAATACTGGGCGATCTGGTGCATTTTCCCACCTAATACTTCCTGTAACTGGAACCAATCAAAGTTCACCTACATCAGAGCGGATGTGTTTTACACACACAAGGCTTTCCTAGAGACCACCCATTCTGTTGCCCCCCCAGGGGTAAATACTGAACACAAATGCAAGGCTTTCCTAGAGACCACCCATTCTGTTGCCCCCCCAGGGGTAAATACTGAACACAAATGCACTAGAATTAAGGATGTGTCGATATATCAACTTGATTCAATTGGGCTTGTGGTATATGAGGTTCAGATGCCATCACCTTCACATTGTACCAACAGTTGATATGAGAATGGACTTCTAATGTGTTGACAAAGATGGACTTGTATTTCCAGAAATATCTGGTTGGTATTTAGAATAACAAAGTGAAAACATGACAGTATGAGGCCAGTTGAACTCATCTCTGTCTAATAGGATCAGATGGCTCCAAACTTCAACCATCTCTCTCCTCAGCAACACAACGCACCCGCGCTGTTGCCATGACATAGCCTACGTAACGCCCTGCCGTTGCCACGACAGCGAAGGTGAACGGTTACAGTTCCACGTGAGGACGAGGGGGGCGATAAAGCCCCATGTTATCCACTCCGACCATCTGGAGGTCTGGGTCAGGGGAAAACACGCCTTGGTCTAGCTGTTACTCAAATGAAGACTTGTCTGATAAAACGGTCTCCATTCAAATCTAATATACAGTCTAACAGCTCTAGCAGTGGTACATTGTCATATAGCCGTCTATTCATATAAACGGAAATGTTTCCCTCCATGTGACGGCTACTGTATTGATGTGGTGAAGCTACTTACTTGGTTGTGGATGGCAGCCATCTTGCTGAAGGGCCCGGTCAGGTTAACTGTGGTGGTGGTGGTGGTCACCGGTCTGACGAAGGGGGCTTTGTTCCGGTTGAGCGTGTCGTAAGGACCAGGACGAGAGCGGGTAACGTCCATGATGTGGAAACATGATTTGACACTGATGGAGAGAGGAAAGGAGGGGGTTGGAGTTATTTTCATCACAGTATAGCAGGCCCCAGCTATTCTTTATGCTTGTCCTCCTTTTACAAATAACTAAATGTTTCATCATGTCTCTTCTCTACGAAAAGGTCAACCCGTCTGAAAGACAGTGGGGGAAACTCACTGGTTGCTATGGGGGAAGTCGAGCAGGTGTTGCATGGACATAAAGGAGTGGCTGAGCGCCTCCGCGGGGGCGATCCTCTTCTCCGCATCGATCCACAACATCCTCTTCAGCAGGCCTACAAACTCTCTTCGGTCCACCTTCTCTGCCAACAGGTCACTACCTTCCAGATTCATCACCAAGTTGACCTGGGAGAGAGAGGCAGGTCAGGGCTCAGGAGAACTGGTCATCTGTTATCTTTCCCAGTGTTTGTGTCCATTCCATCTGGAGCCGCAGGAAGTTTTAAACCAGCTTTACAAGTCAAGGGAGACTTGGTTAAGGGACAAACAGTATAAACAGTCACAATGCTGGAATAATCCTTTCCTAAGTTAAAAATACCACACATTTTGCAGAAGTTTATCAAATATGAAAACATCAAACCAACCATTGTGATAAGTGGAACGATGAGGCATTTTTCATATCTACAGCATTCTACATCCCCCCCGTCTCTACACATCTACGTCCCCCCCAGTCTCTACACAGCTACGCCCCCCCCCCCAGTCTCTACACAGCTACGCCCCCCCCCCCTCCAGTCTCTACACATCTACGTCCCCCCCCAGTCTCTAAACATCTACGTCCCCCCCAGTCTCTACACATCTACGCCCCCCCCAGACTCTACACATCTACGTCCCCCCCAGTCTCTACACATCTACGCCCCCCCCCCCCAGTCTCTACACATCTACGTCCCCCCCAGCCTCTACGTCGTCCCCCCCAGCCTCTACACATCTACGTCGTCTCCCCCAGCCTCTACACATCTACGTCGTCCCCCCCAGCCTCTACACATATACGTCACCCCCCCCCCCCAGCCTCTACACATCTACGTCCCCCCCCAGTCTCTACACATCTACGTCCCCACCCCCCAGTCTCTACACATCTACGTCCCCCCCAGTCTCTACACATCTACGTCGCCCCCCCCCAGCCTCTACACATCTACGTCGCCCCCCCCCCCCCAGCCTCTACACATCTACGCCCCCCCCCAGTCTCTACACATCTACGTCGTCCCCCCCCAGTCTCTACACATCTACGCCCCCCCCCCAGTCTCTACACATCTACGTCCCCCCCCAGTCTCTACACATCTACGTCCCCCCCTCCAGTCTCTACACATCTACGTCCCGTCCCCCCAGTCTCTACACATCTACGTCCCCCCCCCCCAGTCTTTACACATCTACGTCCCCCCCAGTCTCTACACATCTATGTCCCCCCCCAGTCTCTACACATCTACGTCCCCCCCCCCCAGTCTCTACACATCTACGTCGTGCCCCCCCAGCCTCTACACATCTACGTCCCCCCCCCAGCCTCTACACATCTACGTCATCATCCCCCGTCTCTACGTCATCCCCCGTCTCTACGTCATCCCCCGTCTCTACGTCATCCCCCGTCTCTATGTCATCCCCCGTCTCTACGTCATCCCCCGTCTCTACATATCTACATAATCACCCCCCAACTCAAAAAAACATCAGCAGGGAAATGTTCAACCCATGATCTCATTGTCAGGGAATTTCCAGCTGTGGTTTCACCTGAGGCTTGACTTTCAAACTAAGTGTTGGGTGCTGAACCTTAGCATGTCACTTAGCATATGACTAGAGATGAGAGAATGGGTTTTTTCCAGCAATGAGATGTACGTACATGTTCTAGCCTTTTCAGTCAAACAGCTGAAGGTGAACTTCCTCTCTCTCAGACCTACGGCCCCATGTCATCTAACCATCTGACCATGGGCTTCCTGAGTAGAGACTCATCAACACGGTCTAGTTAGACCAGCTGAAGGTGAACTTCCTCTCTCTCAGACCTACATCATCTAACCATGAGCTTCCTGAGTCGAGACTCATCAACACGGTCTAGTTAGACCAGCTGAAGGTGAACTTCCTCTCTCTCAGACCTACATCATCTAACCATGAGCTTCCTGAGTTGAGACTCATCAACACGGTCTAGTTAGACCAGCTGAAGGTGAACTTCCTCTCTCTCAGACCTACATCATCTAACCATGAGCTTCCTGAGTCGAGACTCATCAACACGGTCTAGTTAGACCAGCTGAAGGTGAACTTCCTCTCTCTCAGACCTACATCATCTAACCATGAGCTTCCTGAGTCGAGACTCATCAACACGGTCTAGTTAGACCAGCTGAAGGTGAACTTCCTCTCTCTCAGACCTACATCATCTAACCATGAGCTTCCTGAGTCGAGACTCATCAACACGGTCTAGTTAGACCAGCTGAAGGTGAACTTCCTCTCTCTCAGACCTACATCATCTAACCATGAGCTTCCTGAGTCGAGACTCATCAACACGGTCTAGTTAGACCAGCTGAAGGTGAACTTCCTCTCTCTCAGACCTACATCATCTAACCATGAGCTTCCTGAGTCGAGACTCATCAACACGGTCTAGTTAGACCAGCTGAAGGTGAACTTCCTCTCTCTCAGACCTACATAATCTAACCATGAGCTTCCTGAGTCGAGACTCATCAACACGGTCTAGTTAGACCAGCTGAAGGTGAACTTCCTCTCTCTCAGACCTACATCATCTAACCATGAGCTTCCTGAGTTGAGACTCATCAACACGGTCTAGTTAGACCAGCTGAAGGTGTCCACATCCTGTGGAACAAGACTTACGTGCGCCATGTCATCCAAACAGTTGAAGATGTACTTCCTTGCTTCCTTCGATTTCATCCCTGTCTCGGTCTCATGCTCATCAGTCGACTGGAGAGAGAAAGGAGGAGAGAGAGAGACAGGGGGAGAGAGAAAGAGAGAGAGACAAGGGGAGAAAGAGAGAGCGAGACAGGGAGAGAGAGAGAGAGACAGGGAGAGAAAGAGAGAGAGAGAGACAGGGAGAGAAAGAGAGAGAGAGAGAGACAGGGAGAGAAAGAGAGAGAGAGAGAGAGAGACAGGGAGAGAAAGAGAGAGAGAGAGAGAGAGACAGGGAGAGAAAGAGAGAGAGAGAGACAGGGAGAGAAAGAGAGAGAGAGAGACAGGGAGAGAAAGAGAGAGAGAGAGAGACAGGGAGAGAAAGAGAGAGAGAGAGAGACAGGGAGAGAAAGAGAGAGAGAGAGAGACAGGGAGAGAAAGAGAGAGAGAGAGACAGGGAGAGAAAGAGAGAGAGAGAGACAGGGAGAGAAAGAGAGAGTGAGAGAGACAGGGAGAGAAAGAGAGAGAGAGACAGGGAGAGAAAGAGCGAGAGAGAGACAGGGAGAGAAAGAGAGAGAGAGAGACAGGGAGAGAAAGAGAGAGAGAGAGACAGGGAGAGAAAGAGAGCGAGAGAGACAGGGAGAGAAAGAGAGAGAGAGAGACAGGGAGAGAAAGAGAGAGAGAGACACAGGGAGAGAAAGAGAGAGAGAGACAGGGAGAGAAAGAGAGAGAGAGACAGGGAGAGAAAGAGAGAGAGACAGGGGGAGAAAGAGAGAGAGAGAGACAGGGGGAGAAAGAGAGAGACAGACAGGGGGAGAAAGAGAGTGAGACAGGGGGAGAAAGAGAGAGAGAGAGACAGGGAGAAAGAGAGAGAGAGACAGGGAGAACAATAAGGATTTGGTTTATCCCTTCAGCCTTTATCTCCAGAGTTGGTTCAAGCGGTGAAAAAGAGGATGCTTGTGTTGGGGTTTTCTTCTCTGGTGGGAGAATGTTTGGTGATGGTGAGATAATATGAAGGTTTGTTTTCAGTGCCGGGCTAAGAGGTGTGTGTGTTTTGGTGGAGAGGAGCGAAAGAGGGGTCAGTGTATGGAATGGTTGAGAGAGGGTGCTGGGGGGAGGGGGGTTCTGCTGGAGATGTCTTTTGGGCTTAGGGGTCCTTCTTACTTTCAATCGCCATGCTGAGTAGGGGGAGTCAGACTCCCTGCAGAAGAACCGTGCCGTCTTCGTCCCCACATTCAACAGATGCTCCCCAGGCAAACCCTGCGTCTGAGAAATGTAGCGAATCTGTGAAAAGAGGAAGCGAGGGAAAAACAAAGACATGAATAGACCGAGCAAGAGAGAGAGAAAGGAAAAATGCATTAGGAAAGAACATTCCCTGTATGCTATGACTAACAGAAGGGGAAAGAACATTCCCTGTATGCTATGACTGTAACAGAAGGGGAAAGAACATTCCCTGTATGCTATGACTGTAACAGAAGGGGAAAGAACATTCCCTGTATGCTATGACTGTAACAGAAGGGGGAAGAACATTCCCTGTATGCTATGACTGTAACAGAAGGGGAAAGAACATTCCCTGTATGCTATGACTGTAACAGAAGGGGAAAGAACATTCCCTGTATGCTATGACTGTAACAGAAGGGGAAAGAACATTCCCTGTATGCTATGACTGTAACAGAAGGGGAAAGAACATTCCCTGTATGCTATGACTGTAACAGAAGGGGAAAGAACATTCCCTGTATGCTATGACTGTAACAGAAGGGGAAAGAACATTCCCTGTATGCTATGACTGTAACAGAAGGGGAAATAACATTCCCTGTATGCTATGACTGTAACAGAAGGGGAAAGAACATTCCCTGTATGCTATGACTGTAACAGAAGGGGAAATAACATTCCCTGTATGCTATGACTGTAACAGAAGGGGAAAGAACATCCCCTGTATGCTATGACTGTAACGGAAGGGGAAAGATGCTATGACTAACAGAAGGGGAAAGAACAGTTCAATATGACCATTTCTCTCCCATAATATTACCATAACATCATACAGTCTAAACATCCCAGCACAGTTCTCTTCTCCATTCCTGCGGTGCCTTGGTCCACTGTAAACTGCCCAGTCCTACCCACTCCTCCTATACCCACAGTCCCCCACCTTCAAGCCCAGGTGCTGACCCCTTTCTCCAGCCTCACACATCCCGAGAACACAGTCATTACCTAGTGGTAATACATTCAGGTTATGCACAAGTGTCTTTCACACTACCATCACCCTGGGAATGAGGGGGGTGGGGCTCTGGGAATGATTGACGTGTGTGCGTAACAGTGTAGTTTCTGTCCCTCTCCTCACCCCTACCTGGGCTCGAACCAGGGACCCTCATCGACAAGTCACCCTCAAAGCATCATTACCTATTGCTCCACAAAAGCCTTAGAGCAAGGGAAACTACTTGAAGGTCTCCGAGAGAGTGACATCACCGATTGAAATGCTACTAGCGCGCACCCCGCTAACTAGGGAACCATTTCACACCAGTTACATGTGGGTGTGTCCGTGATCAGGGCCCTAGCTGGAGAGGGAGTATGACTGTATGCCGCTGCCTGCATGGGGTCGTGTTGACTCAGGATTCTGCGTTTCACACAGAAAGGGAAAGAAGAGACGCAGATAAAACATCTTGCTGCGTTATGTAAACGCAAATCTAAAAAGGCTTCTTACTGTAAATTCTGCTCAGCTTCAGTCAGGATTCGCTCCAAATCATGAATGTAAAAGGAGTCATTTCCTGCTTCAGTTGCACTTCTCCACTCAGATGGAGTGTATTTGCTCGTCATTGGATCAAAAGCAGGTCATTTCCTCCAGTGTAGTTTTTCTCCGGTATAAAGTTCAAATGTAAGCTCAATTTCAAGAAAAAAGGTGGAAATGTAGCTGGCTACATTCTTCTATGATAAACATTGCCTACTGGGTGGTGGGATGATTGTCTGTGTCTACCTACTGGATGGTGGGATAATTCTGTCTGTGTCTACCTACTGGATGGTGGGTTAATTCTGTCTGTGTCTACCTACTGGATGGTGGGATGATTCTGTCTGCGTCTACCTACTGGGTGGTGGGATGATTCTGTCTGTGTCTACCTACTGGATGGTGGGATAATTCTGTCTGTGTCTACCTACTGGATGGTGGGATGATTGTCTGTGTCTACCTACTGGATGGTGGGATAATTATGTCTGTGTCTACCTACTGGATGGTGGGATAATTCTGTCTGTGTCTACCTACTGGATGGTGGGATGATTCTGTCTGTGTCTACCTACTGGGTGGTGGGATGATTCTGTCTGTGTCTACCTACTGGGTGGTGGGATGATTGTCTGTGTCTACCTACTGGGTGGTGGGATGATTCTGTCTGTGTCTACCTACTGGGTGGTGGGATGATTCTGTCTGTGTCTACCTACTGGGTGGTGGGATAAAGAACAGGGAGGTTTATGAGAACAGTTGTAGAGAGAGGCCTGTCTGACGTCAGTCACACCAAGGTGTCAGGGAAAACATCCATTAGAAGCTTAGTGCTGCCTTGGGGGCGAGAGGAGGGCAAGAGGAGGGCAAGAGGGGCAAGGGGTGCGTCGGCATTCCACTGGGGTGGAGGAGTTGTGTTTGAGAAGGGCTAGGGGAGAGGAACGAGGGCTGTGTTGGCATTCTTGAGACTGCAGGGCACTAGCCCCTAAACTATCCTCTCTGGGACTCTGGGTCTTGGACAGGCTTAACCCTGCCTGTTTGGGCTCAAATTCAATGACTTCCAGCTTTCAAGGTTTCATCTACCATATCTTTTAAATAAGAAAATGTCATCTAACCTCATATGGATCTAAATGCCAAAGCAGACGCACAGACAGAAAATCAATTATAGAGACGAGATGATATAAACATAAAGAGGTGTGTGTGTAGCTCCACTTAGTCACGTCAATACATCTAGGATTAACATCTTACCAATAAAAAAAACTCTGTTGGATCCCTCAAGTGTCCTGTACACAGAGAGAAGTCTTGACCTCTCCCTCTGAACCCACAACCAGCAGGCTACAACCATCACTAGTTAATAAAACACACTGTTCTTATCAGATGGCCTTCTCTGGTGAACCCTGCCAGCATGAGCATGAGGACCCAAGGTCTGTATGTGTTTACAGTTATGCCCCTCTCAGCCATTCAGTGTTAAAGGTATTCCCTTCCTGTCTGCAAACCAGATGGAAATATGTCAAGTCTGACTTGGTAATGGGGAAGGGAGGAAATATGTCAAGTCTGACTTGGTAATGGGGAAGGGAGGAAATATGTCAAGTCTGACTTGGTAATGGGGAAGGAGGAAATATGTCAAGTCTGACTTGGTAATGGGGAAGGGAGGAAATATGTCAAGTCTGACTTGGTAATGGGGAAGGGAGGAAATATGTCAAGTCTGACTTGGTAATGGGGAAGGAGGACATATGTCAAGTCTGACTTGGTAATGGGGAAGGGAGGAAATATGTCAAGTCTGACTTGGTAATGGGGAAGGGAGGAAATATGTCAAGTCTGACTTGGTAATGGGGAAGGGAGGAAATATGTCAAGTCTGACTTGGTAATGGGGAAGGAGGAAATATGTCAAGTCTGACTTGGTAACGGGGAAGGAGGAAATATGTCAAGTCTGACTTGGTAATGGGGAAGGGAGGAAATATGTCAAGTCTGACTTGGTAATGGGGAAGGGAGGAAATATGTCAAGTCTGACTTGGTAATGGGGAAGGGAGGAAATATGTCAAGTCTGACTTGGTAATGGGGAAGGAGGAAATATGTCAAGTCTGACTTGGTAATGGGGAAGGAGGAAATATGTCAAGTCTGACTTGGTAATGGGGAAGGAGGAAATATGTCAAGTCTGACTTGGTAATGGGGAAGGAGGAAATATGTCAAGTCTGACTTGGTAATGGGGAAGGAGGAAATATGTCAAGTCTGACTTGGTAATGGGGAAGGAGGACATATGTCAAGTCTGACTTGGTAATGGGGAAGGGAGGAAATATGTCAAGTCTGACTTGGTAATGGGGAAGGAGGAAATATGTCAAGTCTGACTTGGTAATGGGGAAGGGAGGAAATATGTCAAGTCTGACTTGGTAATGGGGAAGGAGGAAATATGTCAAGTCTGACTTGGTAATGGGGAAGGAGGAAATATGTCAAGTCTGACTTGGTAATGGGGAAGGAGGAAATATGTCAAGTCTGACTTGGTAATGGGGAAGGAGGAAATATGTCAAGTCTGACTTGGTAATGGGGAAGGGAGGAAATATGTCAAGTCTGACTTGGTAATGGGGAAGGAGGAAATATGTCAAGTCTGACTTGGTAATGGGGAAGGAGGACATATGTCAAGTCTGACTTGGTAATGGGGAAGGAGGAAATATGTCAAGTCTGACTTGGTAATGGGGAAGGAGGAAATATGTCAAGTCTGACTTGGTAATGGGGAAGGAGGAAATATGTCAAGTCTGACTTGGTAATGGGGAAGGAGGAAATATGTCAAGTCTGACTTGGTAATGGGGAAGGAGGAAATATGTCAAGTCTGACTTGGTAATGGGGAAGGAGGAAATATGTCAAGTCTGACTTGGTAATGGGGAAGGGAGGAAATATGTCAAGTCTGACTTGGTAATGGGGAAGGAGGAAATATGTCAAGTCTGACTTGGTAATGGGGAAGGAGGACATATGTCAAGTCTGACTTGGTAATGGGGAAGGAGGAAATATGTCAAGTCTGACTTGGTAATGGGGAAGGAGGACATGCAGTGTATTCAGAAAGCCCTCTGTTCTTATTTTTTTCCACCAAAGGAAAAACTAAATAACGGAATGTTTTTGCGAGTGTAATTACAGGCCTTGTCCTGTTTTCTCTGTTCGTTTGTTTACTGCTGAGGAGTTTGGGTATTTGTGGTGTCCTCCACCGCACTTACAATGCTTTCAGGAAGCATTCAGTACCGGCACTCCTTACAAAATGTGTTCCGTTACAGCCTTATTCTAGCACTTGTCCTCATCAATCTATACACAATACTCCACAATGACAATGGAAAAACAGGATTTTAAAAATCTATTTCATATTTTTTAAACAGAAATACCTTATTTACATAAGTATTCAGACCCTTTGCTATAGGACTCGAAATTGAGCTCAGGTGCATCCTGTTTCCATTGATCATCCTTGAGATGTTCCTACAACTTGATTGGAGTCCACCTGTGGTAAATTCACTTGATTGGACATGATTTGGAAAGACACACACGTCCATATGAGGACCCACAGTTGACAGTGCATGTCAGAGCAAAACCCAAGCCAAGAGATGGAAGGAATTGTCTGTAGAGCTCTGAGACAGGATTGTATCGAGGCACAAATCTGGGGAAGGGTACCAACAAAAATGTGTGTGTGTGTGTGTATACAGTGTGTGTGTGTATAGTGTGTGTGTGTATAGTGTGTGTGTGTGTGTGTATACACAGTGTGTATACACAGTGTGTGTGTGTGTATACAGTGTGTGTGTATACAGTGTTTGTGTGTGTGTGTGTATACAGTGTGTGTGTGTGTGTATACAGGGTTTGTGTGTGCAGTTGATGTGCATGTATGTACATGTGTGGGAGGGAGGGATGGTGGTAGAGCAGAGATGAGGGAGTGGTCTCATTGCCATTCCTCGTGCTGACATCATGGTGTTACCATCTTCCTATGAAGACTTGACATTAACACATATTGTCTGCAGCAGTACACCTCACCCACTGTGGCCTTAAAACAGCTCTTCATAAAACACTGCTGCCTCAGTGTCACACCCTCTCTCATTCTCACACTCCCTCTATTGCACGCCCTCCTCCTCTCCCTCTATTGCACGCCCTCCTCCTCTCCCTCTATTGCACGCCCTCCTCCTCCTCATCCCTCTATCGCACGCCCTCCTCCTCTCCCTCTATTGCACGCCCTCCTCCTCTCCCTCTATTGCACGCCCTCCTCCTCTCCCTCTATTGCACGCCCTCCTCCTCTCCCTCTATTGCACGCCCTCCTCCTCTCCCTCTATTGCACGCCCTCCTCCTCTCCCTCTATTGCACGCCCTCCTCCTCTCCCTCTATTGCACGCCCTCCTCCTCTCCCTCTATTGCACGCCCTCCTCCTCTCCCTCTATTGCACGCCCTCCTCCTCTCCCTCTATTGCACGCCCTCCTCCTCTCTCTATTGCACGCCCTCCTCCTCATCTCTCTATTGCACTCTCCGCCTCTCACCTCCCTCCTCTACCACATTGGCCTGAAGACTCTGTGTGTGTGTGTGTGTGTGTGTGTGTGTGTGTGTGTGTGTGTGTGTGTGTGTGTGTGTATACCTACCTGCGTGCCTACGTATGCGAGTGCATGTGCGTGTGTATGCGAGTGCATGTGCGTGTGTATGCGAGTGCATGTGTTTGCGAGTGCATGCAGTCGTGGTCAAAAGTTGAGAATGACAAATATTAACTTTCACAAAGTCTGCTGCTTCAGTGTCTTTAGATATTTTTGTCAGATGTTACTATGGAATACTGAAGTATAATTACAAGGATTTCATAAGTGTCAAAGGCTTTTATTGACAATTACATGAAGTTGATGCAATGACAATATTAGCAGTGTTGACCCTTCTTTTTCAAGACCTCTGCAATCCGCCCTGGCATGCTGTCAATTAATCTCTGGGCCACATCCTGACTGATGCCAGCCCATTCTTGCATAATCAATGCTTGGAGTTTGTCAGAATTTGTGGCTACCATTCTTTATTCATGGCTGTGTTCTTGGGCAAAATTGTGAGTGAGCCCACTCCCTTGGCTGAGAAGCAACCCCACACATGAACGGTCTCAGGATGCTTTACTGTTGGCATGACACAGGACTGATGGTAGCGCTCACCTTGTCTTCTCCGGACAAGCTTTTTTCGGATGCCCCAAACAATCGGAAAGGGGATTCAGAGAAAATTACTTTACCCCAGTCCTCAGCAGTCTAATCCCTGTACCTTTTGCAGAATATCAGTCTGTCCCTGATGTTTTTTTTTAAGAGAAGTGGCTTCTTTGCTGCCCTTCTTGACACCAGGCCATCCTCCAAAAGTCTTTGCCTGACTGTGCGTGCAGATGCACTCACACCTGCGTGCTGCCATTGCTGAGCAAGCTCTGTACTGGTGGTGCCCCGATCCCGCAGCTGAATCAACTTTAGGAGACGGTCCTGGCGCTTGCTGGACTTTCTTATGCGCCCTGAAGCCTTCTTCACAACAATTGAACAGTTCTCCTTTTAGTTCTTGATGAAGTGATAAATGGTTGATTTAGGTGCAAACTTACTGGCAGCAATAACCTTGCCTGTGAAGCCCTTTTTGTGCAAAGCAATGATGACGGCACGTGTTTCCTTGCAAGTAACCATGGTTGACAGAGGAAGAACAATGATTCCAAACACCACCCTCCTTTTGAAGCTTCCAGTCTGTTATTCGAACACAATCAGCATGACAGAGTAATCTCCAGCCTTGTCCTCGTCAACACTCACACCTGTGTTAACGAGAGAATCACTGACATGATGTCAGCTGGTCCTTTTGTGGCAGGGCTGAAATGCAGTGGAAATGTTTCTTTGGGATTCAGTTCCTTTGCATGGCAAAGAGGAACTTTGCAATTAATTGCAATTCATCTGATCACTCTTCATAACATTCTGGAGGATATGCAAATTGCCATCATACAAACTGAGGCAGCAGACTTTTGTGAAAATTAATATGTGTCATTCTCAAAACTTTTGGCCACGACTGAATGTGAGTGCATGTGTGTGTATATGAGTGTGTGCGTATGCGAGTGCGTGCGAGACTGCATGCGTAAGCGAGTGCATGCGTGAGCATGCATGTGCACGTGCATGTACGAGTGCATGTGTACGTGCGAGTGCATGTGTACGTGCATGTGCGAGTGCATGTGTACGTGCAAGTGCATGTGTACGTGCGAGTGCATGTGTACGTGCGAGTGCATGTGTACGTGCGAGTGCATGTGTACGTGCGAGTGCATGTGTACGTGCGAGTGCATGTGTACGTGCGCGAGAGAAAGAGAGAGAGGGGTAGAGAGAGGTAGAGAGAGAAATAGGTAGAGAGAGAAAGAGGGAGAGAGAAAGAGGGAGAGAGAGGTAGAGGGAGAAAGAGAGAGGGGTAGAGGGAGAGAGAGAAAGAGGTAGAGAGAGAAAGAGGTAGAGAGAGAAAGGGGTAGAGAGAAAGAGGGAGAGAGAGAAAGAGGGAGAGAGAGAAAGAGGGAGAGAGAGAAAGAGGGAGAGAGAGGTAGAGAGAGAAAGAGAGAGAAATAGGTAGAGAGAGAAAGAGGGAGAGAGAGAAAGAGGGAGAGAGAGAAAGAGGGAGAGAGAGAAAGAGGGAGAGAGAGGTAGAGAGAGAAAGAGAGAGAGAGGGGTAGAGAGAGAGAAAGAGGTAGAGAGAGAAAGAGAGAGAGAGGGGTAGAGAGAGAGAAAGAGGTAGAGAGAGAAAGAGGGAGCTGATTGGGGACACTACCAGGGCCCTATCCTTTAGCGCCATATATATCACGGTTGTTGAAACATTGCCCAAATGTTGAAAGAAGGTTTGACGTGGCTGAGAGGTGAGAGGAGGAGGAAGAGGCGAGGAGGAGGGTTATAAATACATTCTGCTGTGTGGGATGGAACTAGACCCCATGCTGGGAGTGAGGGGTGACGGCAGCCCCTTCTTGCCCCCGGGGCCCATGGTGACACCCTACACCCTGGGAGGGGGAGGGGGGGTTTGTGTCAAAGGGCATGGATTAAAGCTGGCCAGAGAGAGAGAGACTGTAGGTCAGTGGCGTTAGCACCGTAGCGGTAGGTCAGTGACGGTAGTACCGTAGCGGTAGGTCAGTGGCGTTAGCACCGTAGCGGTAGGTCAGCGGCGGTAATACCGTAGCGGTAGGTCAGTGGCGTCAGTAACAGTGGTAGGTCAGTGGCGGTAGTACCGTAGCGGTAGGTCAGTGGCGTTAGCACCGTAGCGGTAGGTCAGTGGCGTCGGTAACAGTGGTAGGTCAGCGGCGTTAGCACCGTAGCGGTAGGTCAGTGACGGTAGTACCGTAGCAGTAGGTCAGTGGAGTTAGCACCGTAGCGGTAGGTCAGCGACGGTAGTACCGTAGCGGTAGGTCAGTGACGGTAGTACCGTAGCGGTAGGTCAGTGGCGTCGGTAACAGTGGTAGGGCAGTGGCGTCAGTAACAGAGGTAGGACAGTGGCGGTAGTACCGTAGTGGTAGGTCAGCAGCGGTAGTACCGTAGCGGTAGGTCAGTGGCGTCGGTAACAGTGGTAGGTCAGTGGCGTCAGTAACAGCGGTAGGTCAGTGGCGGTAGTAACAGCGGTAGGTCAGTGGCGGTAGTAACAGCGGTAGGTCAGTGGCGGTAGTAACAGAGGTAGGTCAGTGGCGTCAGTAACAGCGGTAGGGCAGTGGCGTCAGTAACAGCGGTAGGTCAGTGGCGTCAGTAACAGCGGTAGGTCAGTGGCGTCAGTAACAGCGGTAGGTCAGTGGCGTTCGTAACAGCGGTAGGTCAGTGGCGTCCGTAACAGCGGTAGGTCAGTGGCGTCCGTAACAGCGGTAGGTCAGTGGCGTCCGTAACAGCGGTAGGTCAGTGGCGTTCGTAACAGCGGTAGGTCAGTGGCGTCCGTAACAGCGGTAGGTCAGTGGCGGTAGTAACAGCGGTAGGTCAGTGGCGTCAGTAACAGCGGTAGGTCAGTGGCGGTAGTAACAGCGGTAGGTCAGTGGCGGTAGTAACAGCGGTAGGTCAGTGGCGGTAGTAACAGCGGTAGGTCAGTGGCGGTAGTAACAGCGGTAGGTCAGTGGCGTCAGTAACAGCGGTAGGTCAGTGGCGGTAGTAACAGTGGTTGGTCAGTGGCGTTTGTAACAGAGGTAGGTCAGTGGCGGTAGTAACAGCGTTAGGTCAGTGGCGGTAGTAACAGCGGTAGGTCAATGGCGGTAGTAACAGCGGTAGGTCAGTGGCGTTCGTAACAGCGGTTGGTCAGTGGCGGTAGTAACAGAGGTAGGTCAGTGGCGTTTGTAACAGAGGTAGGTCAGTGGCGGTAGTAACAGCGTTAGGTCAGTGGCGGTAGTAACAGCGTTAGGTCAGTGGCGGTAGTAACAGCGGTAGGTCAGTGGCGTCAGTAACAGCGGTAGGTCAGTGGCGTTCGTAACAGCGGTTGGTCAGTGGCGGTAGTAACAGAGGTAGGTCAGTGGCGTTCGTAACAGCGGTTGGTCAGTGGCGGTAGTAACAGAGGTAGGTCAGTGGCGGTAGTAACAGCGTTAGGTCAGTGGCGGTAGTAACAGCGGTAGGTCAGTGGCGTTTGTAACAGAGGTAGGTCAGTGGCGGTAGTAACAGCGTTAGGTCAGTGGCGGTAGTAACAGCGTTAGGTCAGTGGCGGTAGTAACAGCGGTTGGTCAGTGGCGGTAGTAACAGAGGTAGGTCAGTGGCGTTTGTAACAGAGGTAGGTCAGTGGCGGTAGTAACAGAGGTAGGTCAGTGGCGGTAGTAACAGCGTTAGGTCAGTGGCGTCAGTAACAGCGGTAGGTCAGTGGCGTTCGTAACAGAGGTAGGTCAGTGGCGTTTGTAACAGAAGTAGGTCAGTGGCGTTCGTAACAGCGGTAGGTCAGTGGCGGTAGTAACAGCGGTAGGTCAATGGCGGTAGTAACAGCGTTAGGTCAGTGGCGTCAGTAACAGCGGTAGGTCAGTGGCGTTCGTAACAGAGGTAGGTCAGTGGCGTTCGTAACAGCGGTAGGTCAGTGGCGGTAGTAACAGAGGTAGGTCAGTGGCGTTTGTAACAGAGGTAGGTCAGTGGCGGTAGTAACAGAGGTAGGTCAGTGGCGGTAGTAACAGAGGTAGGTCAGTGGCGGTAGTAACAGCGTTAGGTCAGTGGCGTCAGTAACAGCGGTAGGTCAGTGGCGTTCGTAACAGAGGTAGGTCAGTGGCGTTTGTAACAGAGGTAGGTCAGTGGCGGTAGTAACAGCGGTAGGTCAGTGGCGGTAGTAACAGCGTTAGGTCAGTGGCGGTAGTAACAGCGTTAGGTCAGTGGCGTCAGTAACAGCGGTAGGTCAGTGGCGTTCGTAACAGAGGTAGGTCAGTGGCGTTCGTAACAGCGGTAGGTCAGTGGCGGTAGTAACAGCGGTAGGTCAGTGGCGGTAGTAACAGCGGTAGGTCAGTGGCGGTAGTAACAGAGGTAGGTCAGTGGCGTTCGTAACAGCGTTAGGTCAGTGGCGTTAGTAACATAGTGGTATAGTGCTACAACGATGAAGAAATCTAATAAGAACTCTATAATCAGACCCAACTACTACCACCATGAATCCCCTTTTTCAATCCTCTCTTATTTAGTGCTCTCCCTTTATCTATCATTTTTCTGTGTATCTCCTCCCTGTTCCTTGGCTTCACACTCCGTATCTCCTTCTTTCCTCTAATCTCTTTGAGAGGCTTCCGCCAGGCCTCTGGCACCAGCGGTCAGGCCTCTGGCACCAGCGGTCAGGCCTCTGGCACCAGCGGTCAGGCCTCTGGCACCAGCGGTCAGGCCTCTGGCACCAGCGGTCAGGCCTCTGGCACCAGCGGTCAGGCATCTGGCACCAGCGGTCAGGCCTCTGGCACCAGCGGTCAGGCCTCTGGCACCAGCGGTCAGGCCTCTGGCACCAGCGGTCAGGCCTCTGGCACCTGTCGTTGGTTCACTCCCTCAGAGGAGGCTCCACCAAGGTTCTGTCTGTGTAATGCGGCTTTGGGACATTGTGATCTGCCCCTATAAAAACAGATGAATTACATTTAGTGCTGCCGTGCTCAAGTCAAATCTCTTCGGGAGGTGTTGAGTTATCCCTCCTGCCTCTGGGCCGGAGCGGAAAGCGTGAAAAATTATGCTGGGAAGTAAAAATACTTTGGCGAGGACACAGTCCGTCTGCAGAGGGAGCTTAGGGGGTGTACTGCAGGGTAATGTATAGGAAAGGTTGGGGCTGGACTGAAAGGCTTGCTGTGGATGGGTCTCCAGGGTGGGGGGAAAGCCGTTCAACGTAAGCCCCAGATTCATTTAACTCTGGGCAGCTGCTGTTCGGGGCTCCGCTGGGGGGGATACATCACCTCCAGCCTGCTATGCCATCAGTCATTGGGAGAGACCATCCACACCTTCGCCCTGCCACTGGCACATCCACAGGGGAGCCCTCCCCCGCCGGAGGTGGCCAGGAAATACGGCACTAATCTGGGCCTGTCGCTGCCTGTCACTCCCCTCCTCCGTCTCTCACTCCTCTCTACCCTCTCAATTCATTCCCACACACTATGTTAATTTATTTCCTCATCAATATTTCCTCTTCCAAACTCGCTCTCATTTTCTAAATCTCCCCCTCCTTTCCACCCCTGCTGCCTCAAGCAGTCCCAGTACAGTATATTATCCTTTATCTCCTTCTCCTCCCCTCTCCCTTCCATTCCTCGTTTCCAGTGCCTCCCCCTCCCTTCTCCACAGGTCACTGCAGGATTCAGCCCGATCATCCTGAGAACCCAGCAGGAGTAAAGTGTTAATAACAGGGCTACGGAGGAGTGGGAGGTCTGAGTCCATGTCCTAATACAAGCAATCACCTCATAGCATGAACGCACACTGTTAGAGTACAGTAGGAGGGGCTAGACAGACTTCACTCAGCTAGAGAGGAGAACAGATGCCAGAGGAAATTAGACGGGAGGAGATGGAGGAGGACAGCAGACTAAAAAGAGAGTGTGTGAGCGAGTGGGAAGAAAAAGGGGGGAGGAGATAAAGGAACTTCAAGGAGAAGGAGGAGATAAAGGAACTTCAAGGAGAAGGAGGAGATAAAGGAACTTCAAGGAGAAGAAGGAGATAAAGGAACTTCAAGGAGAAGGAGGAGATAAAGGAACTTCAAGGAGAAGGAGGAGATAAAGGAACTTCAAGGAGAAGGAGGAGATAAAGGAACTTCAAGGAGAAGGAGGAGATAAAGGAATTTCAAGGAGAAGGAGGAGATAAAGGAACTTCAAGGAGAAGGAGGAGATAAAGGAACTTCAAGGAGGAGGAGATAAAGGAACTTCAAGGAGGAGCGAATGAGAAGATGTGAAGGGAATAGCAGGAGGAAAAATAAGATGAGGGAGGAGGTCTACAGTTCTTAAGATCTGGACCAGTGAGCCTCAGAGGAGGGTGTACAGTAATGTAACAATACACTTCATTACCTGGTCGTACTCCAGGGCCCCTGGGTAGAGGGGCCAGCCCAGGAAGAGCTCAGCGATCACACAGCCCAGGGACCACATGTCGATAGCTTCACAGAAGGGCAGGCCCAGGATGATCTCTGGAGCCCTGGAAGGAGAGAAACACAAAGTGGTTAGCTACACTCACACTGACTCCACATAACCCAGTTTGAACTGACTATTTGAGAAAGGGATCGAGTCCAAACATGCCTTCAAGCATAATTTCTAGTCAGTCGTATCATGATAAAGCTGAGACGGCAGAAACACAAGACGCCAAAGCTAAAATACAGCAGTCTCGTGTGTGTCACCTTGCCAACTGACCCATGTACCAATACTGATCAAATAAATTATTATTGGCACATAAACATGGTTAGCAGATGTTAACGCGAGTGTAGCAAAATGCTGGTGCTTCTAGTTCCGACTATGCAGTAATATCTAACAAATTCACCTTAACTACCTTCTACACACAATTAGACAAATGTAAAGAGATGAATAGAATATGTACATGTAAATATATGGATGAGCGATGGCCTGCGGCATAGGCAAGATGCAGTAGATGGTATAGAATACAGTATATACATATAAGATGAGTAATATAGGGTATGTAAATATTGTTAAAGTGGGGTTATTTAAAGTGATAACCTTAATACCTTAATTAAGTCCATTTAATTTGAGTGGCCAGAAATGTGAGTCTGTATGTTGGCAGCAGCCTCTCTATGTTAGTGGTGGCTGTTTAACAGTCTGATGGCCTTGAGATAGAAGCTGTTTTTCAGTCTCTCGGTCCCAGCTTTGATGCACCTGTACTGACCTCGCTTTCTGGATGATAGTGGGGTGAACAGGCAGTGGCTCGGGTGGTTTGTCTAGGAGCAAGATGTCGACGTCCACGACGAGGCTGGTTTTCTTTTTGTAATCTGTGATTGGCTGTGGACCCTGCCACATACGTCTCGTGTTTGAGCCGCGACTCTACTTTGTCTCTATACTGACGCTTTGCTTGTTTGATTGCCTTGCGGAGGGAATAGCTACACTGTTTGTATTCGGTCATGTTTCCGGTCGCCTTGCCATGATTAAAAGCGGTGGTTTGTGCTTTGTTTTGCGCGAATGCTGCCATTAATCCACGGTTTCTGATTAGGGAAGGTTTTAATAGTCACAGCGGGTACGACATCTCCGATGCAATTTCTAATAAACTCGGTCACCGAGTCAGCGTATACATCGATGTTGTTGTCTGAGGCTATCCGGAACATATCTCAGTCCACGTGATGGAAAGCAAATCTTGAAGAGTGGAATCCGATTGGTCAGACCAGCGTTGTATTGACCTGAGCACGGGCGTTTCCTCGTTTAGTTTCTGTCTATAGGCTGGGAGCAACAAAACGTATTCATGGTCAGATTTGCCAAAGGACGGGTGCTGGAGGGCTTTATATGCATCACGGAAGTTCGAGTAGTAATGATACAGAATTCTGCCAGCACGTGTCAGGCATTCGATATGCTGATAGAATTTAGGGAGTATTGATCTTAGGTTAGCTTTGTTAAAATCCCCAGCTACAATAAATGCAGCCTCAGGATGTATGGTTTCCAGTTTACATAGAGTCCAGTGAAGTTCTTTCAGGGCCGACGAGGTATCTGCTTGGGGGGGATATTCACGGCTGTGACTATAATCGAAGAGAATTATCTTGGAAGTCGGCATTAGATGGTAAGTAATTCTAGGTCAGGTGAGCAAAGGGACTTGAGGTCCTTTTTTACCAGAGAGATGTTTGTTTGTCGGCGCAACGCGTGAAGAAACCGGGTAGCTGTACCAACTCTGACAACGTATCCCGAGTGAGCCATGTTTCCGTGAAACAGAGAATGTTACAATCTCTGATGTCTCTTTGGAAGGCAACACGTGCCCTAATTTCATCCACCTTGTTGTCTAGAGATTGGACATTGGCGAGTAATATGCTTGGAAGTGGTGGATGGTGTGCTCGCCTTCTGAGTCTGACCAGTATGCCGCTCCGTCTGACACTCCTGCGGCGACCACGTTGTTTTGGGTCGGCCTCTGGGATAAGATCGCATGTCCAGGGTGGAGTTCTGAACAAGGAATCCGCTTCGGGAAAGTCGTATTCCTGGTATTACTTTTATATCCAACAGTTTTTCCCGGCCATATGTAATAACACTTGATATTTTCTGGGCTAACAATGTAAGAATACATAAAAAATTAAATAATAACTGCATAGTTTTCTAAGGACCTGAAGCGAGACGACCATCTGTTGGCGCCATTATCATCATATCAGGAGCCAGCTTGGTGCCACCAGCCAGAGTAGGAGGAAGTTTTCCACTAGACACTGAGCTAAAGCCAGTTTTGCCTTTTCCCTGCTTCTAGTCAATGTAGCTAGGATTGTGAGGCGAAGCTATGGTTGATATCTCACAGGGGAATCTTCTTGGAGAACCACCAGCCTCTGCCAGTAATTTATCAGGTCAGGGTGTGAGCTGGATAAGGACAACCAGGAAGTACTGTACATCTACAGCGTCACTAAGTGCTGGCTCACGGTAACCCTGGGTAACTCCATGGTGATGATCCCATTAAACAGTAGGCCTAATGCGCTGTCACACATCGCCAGGCTAGCAATGACGCAGCCAAGTCAGAGCTGATCTGGGTAAAACAGACTGACAGCTCCTTGGAACATACTAGGACTAGAAACCTTACTGGGACATGACCACACTGCTAGGACCAGCTACCTCATAGCCTGGCCTGAGGCTGTGTTTACACAGGTAGCCCAATTCTTACATTTTTCCACTAATTGGTTTCTTGACCAATCAGATCTTTTGTCAATAAATTGACAAAATATTAGAATTGGGCTGCCTGTGTAAACACAGCCTAATTGCTCCAAAACAAGACAAATCCCAGTGGGAAAAACCAGTTGAAATGACATTGTCGCAACCATTTCTGGTTGTAAAAAGATTCTAATGACATTTTAACCAACTGGGATGACATGTGTAAGAAAACAAAATAACAATATAAATTGTCACAAGTTTACAGTAATTTAGCAATAGCCCTCATACCACTACAGGAACCAAATAGTCAAACCTAACTCCATGGCATGACGTTTTCATTAAGTTCTGTTGAGTTATTATAACTCAAAGATGATAACTAGTATTAGTTGCAGATAAATACATGCTGCAGTATACAGACAAGCCCCATGTTCCTCCTTTAGGATTCCTGTGATTCTGATAGGGGCATTTCTCTGGGCACTTGAGCGGACCCTCTACGAATGCCTGACCCAGCTTGTGCTCTGTTGACAATGTCAGATGCCACCAGTGTCTATACACAGGCCCATAGAAAATGGCAGCTTGATAAACCCAAGGCCAATGTTTTAACAGGTATATTTGGTCAAGCTTGAATATCTACGGGAGACGAATGGTGCTCCGTATGTTTAAAACACCCTATGCTGTCAGGAGTATGTTGGTAAGGGGGAACTAAACAAACCTCAAACACGGGATTGGGTGCTTGTGGTGGTCTGGGAACAAGTATTTATTATGTCAGTTAGCCTATTCAGAAATACAGTACCAGTCAACAGTTTGGACACCTACTCATTCCAGGGGTTTTCTTTATTTTACTATTTTATACATTGTCGAATAATAGCGAAGACATGAAAACTATGAAATAACATACTGAATCATGTAGTAACCAAAAGGTGTTAAACAAATCCAAATATATTTTATATTTTCAAAGTAGCCACCCTTTGCCTTGATGACAGCTTTGCACATAGTTTTGATGTCTTCACTATTATTTTACAAGGTAGAAAATAGTAAAAAATAAAGAAAAACCCTTGAATGAGTAGCTGTGTCCAAACTTTTGACTGGTACTGAATGTGTATGTGTCAGTCTAGTATGTGTGAGTGTGTGGGTAGAGTCCAGTGAGCGTACATAGAGCCAGTGCAAGAATGTATGTGCAACAAAACAATGTAAATAGTCCGGGCAGCCATTTGATTAACTGTTAAGCAGTTAGTGTAGAAGCTGTTCAGGAGGCTTTTGGTCCCAGACTTGGCGCTCCGGTAGAAGAGAGAACAGTTGAAGACTTGGGTGGCTGAAGTCTTTGACAATTTGTTTTATTGTTGCAGTACAGCTATCACAAACATTACGGTAACAATACAGCTATCACAAACATTACGGTAACAGTACAGCTATCACAAACATTACGGTAACAGTACAGCTTCCACAAACATTACGGTAACAATACAGCTATCACAAACATTACGGTAACAGTACAGCTATCACAAACATTACGGTAACAGTACAGCTATCATAAACAGTACGGTAACAGTACAGCTATCACAAACATTACGGTAACAATACAGCTATCACAAACATTGCTGTTACAGTTCCATGATAGGATTAAGATAATCTATATAACTGATGAGTGAGGGATTGAAGGGCCAGCCTAGCATCGCTCCCCTGGCTTACAGTTCTCCACAGCTGGCAAACCAGACTAGGGCAATCCTGAGCTTTTTCTATTAGGCTTATCTAATCGCATCTAGCAGAAAAGGTAGCGTGGCTAGTCTGTAAAATCTTTAAAGCCGTAGGTCATCGAGCTGTAAGTGACGGTGGCGGGTGTCCCAACTATGACCTGCTAACAGTTTTAGTCCGTTTTAACCACATTGTTATAACAACTGCAGGTGAGGGACAAAGGCCACTGCCTGTTAATAAGACCCAGGCTCTCCCTAGGAGGCTGAGAGGAGACTCAACAGAAAGACAAATACAGCCAGAGGCCAGTGGAAGACTGAATATACACACACACAGAGACAGAGAGACAGAGAGACAGAGAGACCAGTGGAAGACTGAATAGACATTATATATATATATATGTGTGTTAACATTGCCAAAGCAAGTGAGGTAGATAATATATAAAGTGAATATATAAAGTGAAATAAACAATAAAAATTAACAGTGAACATTACACATACAGAAGTTTGAAAACAATAAAGACATTACAAATGTCATATATATATATATATATAGAACGAGAGAGAGCGAGAGAGAGAGCGAGAGAGAGAGAGAGCGAGAGAGAGCGAGAGAGAGAGAGCGAGAGAGAGCGAGAGAGAGAGGCCAGTGGACGATTGGACAGACAGACAGAGAGGCCAGTGGAAGACTGAATAGACAGACAGACAGAGCCAGTGGAAGACTGAATAGACAGACAGAGAGCCAGTGGAAGACTGAATAGACAGACAGACAGAGAGGCCAGTGGAAGACTGAATAGACAGACAGACAGAGAGGCCAGTGGAAGACTGAATAGACACAAAGAGAGGCCAGTGGAAGACTGAATAGACAGACAGACAGAGAGCCAGTGGAAGACTGAATAGACAGACAGAGAGGCCAGTGGAAGACTGAATAGACAGACATACAGAGAGGCCAGTGGAAGACTGAATAGACAGACAGACAGAGAGGCCAGTGGAAGACTGAATCCAGTCAGTACAGTTTATATATATATATGACATTTGTAATGTCTTTATTGTTTTCAAACTCCTCTATGTGTAATGTTCACTGTTAATTGTTATTGTTTATTTCACTTTATATATTCACTTTATATATTATCTACCTCACTTGCTTTGGCAATGTTAACACATGTTTCCCATGCCAATAAAGCCCTTGAATTGAATTGAGAGAGAGAGAGAGAGGCCAGTGGGAGAGCGAGAGCGAGCGAGAGAGAGAGCGAGAGCGAGCGAGAGAGAGAGCGAGAGCGAGCGAGAGAGAGCGAGAGAGAGAGAGCGAGAGAGAGCGAGAGAGAGCGAGAGAGAGCGAGAGAGAGCGAGAGAGAGCGAGAGAGAGCGAGAGAGAGCGAGAGAGAGCGAGCGAGAGCGAGCGAGAGAGAGCGAGAGAGAGAGAGCGAGAGAGAGAGAGCGAGAGAGAGAGAGCGAGAGCGAGAGCGAGCGAGGCCAGTGGACGATTGGACAGACAGACAGGCCAGTGGAAGACTGAATAGACAGACAGACAGACAGAGAGCCAGTGGAAGACTGAATAGACAGACAGACAGAGAGCCAGTGGAAGACTGAATAGACAGACAGAGGCCAGTGGAAGACTGAATAGACAGACAGAGAGGCCAGTGGAAGACTGAATAGACAGACAGACAGACAGACAGAGAGGCCAGTGGAAGACTGAATCCAGTCAGTACAGTTCAACTGGCTTGATGTTTGCCTTCCAGCTGTCCTGCCTGACACTCCTTTTGCCTCCACCTTAGATATCTGTGATTGATTCATACTGTCTGTCAGTAGTAGTGACAGCGCAACACAGGCTACATGTCCAGAAATGAGACAAATCAGCAGGCTTCAACACAGCACTTCTCCTACAATTACATAGGTGTTTCCCCTCTCTCTTCCCCCAAACATAAAACCAAATTAGTTTGAAATGAATGTTGCGGAGTTTGTTTGTGGCCTTAGGTGTAGCTTTGGGGGACTTTGCACCCTGCCTGGGGGGGGGGGGGCCGATGTAGGGGAAACACTGATCTCAGTGTGATGTAACCCAGCCCATCACTCTGGCCTTGGCAGAGGAACTATTCTTATCCAAGAGTTAAAATACATTCTGCCTACGTTAACACCTTGGTGGTGTACGGGGAGGGAGGGAGGGGTACTGGAACAGTCAAACTGGCCGGTGTTTTCTCCCCACTGTATGACTGGACACATCTTTTTGATTACCACGGGGCTGTTCCACTAATCATACACTCAGGGCTGTAATTACTATTACACTGCTAGCCAGGCTCAATAATGACGGCAGCACTAAAAGCCCTTTCACCACTCAGTGGTGTGGTACAGAGGTTGAGAGGGGAGAAGCTCACAGGAGCAGAAGTTAAAATGGCAGGACCAAAAGGTAAGGTGTTTATAAGAGAAAACAAGAGAAGACTCCAGAAGAAAGAGCCAGGTGAATGACTAACACATCTTACAGGGATAAAGGAGGAGGCTGATCCACATGGCACCACGTATAACAGGCAGAACGGTGGAGCGCTGGTGAGCAACAAGTGAGGAAGAAGGATAAAGGGACAGATATGAACGGTTTCAAAACAGTGGAGAGACACTCAGATCCAGCATGGGGTGGATGAGTGGTCGTTGTCATGGCGACGATGCACTTTCCTGATTGACGCAACCCTAGCAGCCGGTCTCCAGTGAAACCAAATCTATTTTCTATCCTGAGGTTGTGACGTGCGAAGCCCAGGGGACGCAAGCCAAGCAGAGGCCCCGTGATCACACACACTCACATGTACAGGATCCATAGGAGACACACAGGGCCCCCTGAGGACACACACACACTAGGGTTGTCACAATGCCAGTACGGCGGTACTCAGAGGTACGGTAACAAGGAAATAAAACAGTCCTAATGTTGGAGACAAACAGCCTGATGATGTCACGTAGAATCCCATGTTTATTTCCAAGCTGTAGCACACTATATTGAACCTGAAGTCGGTTATTAGAGGACCATAGACTTTAGTCTGCTTTGGGTTTTCCTTTTTGTCATGGAAAATCTGGTATCGTAGTATCGTGATATTGGTACCGTGACAACATTAACACACAACCCTGGGGTGCTGCTCACCTGTATGGGTGAGGGGTACAGGGGTACTGTGTGTTTGGGTGTCAGGTGGGCCATCACAGAAAGGTGGTATTGAGTCACTGAAGAGCATATTGCTCAACAACTGGCATTTTGCTAAAGAAACAGATGAGGTCAGTCACATCAGAGATCAGACAGAAAATCCACCCAGAATGGGACAAATCCTCCAGCATGACTCAGGGCCTCGATAGCAGACATTAAACATTTAGATTCAGTACGACTTAAGCCTAATGAGTTGACTGAAAGATAGACAACATGGTGCCTTTTGCGGTCCTATAATTGTTATATGCCTGAAGGCTGAAACACACATGTACAGTGGTGCTTCTGAATACTCTCCGACTCCCATCCCTAATGGATCCCTAATGGCGTTAACCGTCCGGCTGGCACCTAAGACACATCAAAACTCTGACCTAATCGCCTCTCTCTCCATCCGCCCAGACACAGCTCCACCACTTCCTGCTGCTCATTATGTCCCAGTATATAGCCAATTAAAGTAGACAGGGCAGGGTGGAACTTGTGGCACATTTCAGAAGAAGAACGTGCAGAGACTGTCGACACCTGTGGCAGAACAAACTGGCAGAGACGTCATACTGGGCTTAATGATGACACGCAGCAGTAGGCCTGGACAGCCAAGGCAGAGTCACTTTGAGAACAGAGAGAGGGGTTCAAGCTCTTTCTCCAACATTAGCGCAAGTTGATGGGTGACCTCTGGAGTCTGGAGTTATGTTTAGCGCAGGAGGAGTACTGAAACCTGACTAGAAATGAACTGACAGACTGAAACATTTACTTTCACAATATTATTCCAGAGTACGTTTTTGGGATGGAGATCTTTCCTTTGGAAAATACTGGGCGGTTCATCAAGCTGTTTGGATTTACCCTAGATCGGGAGGGGAGCGGATCACTTGAAGTCAAACATGAGGGTTATTACATAAAGATTATCCATCCACAACTTTCTAGACAGATAACCAGGTGCTAGGGACATTATTTGATTGGACAGTGGTTGAAGACCAAATTAGGCAGTTCAAAAACCATAACAGAAAAAGACATGGGAGGACTTCTTAACTTAAGCAGCCAACAAGGTACTCACATCTGCTTCCCATACTTCATTTAAACTAGACAGACCTCGCCAGAGAAAACATCTCAGCATGCCATTTCATAACAGCAAATACTGAGAATTGAAGGGTGAGTATCAGGTGTATCGTTGCTCAACACTACTGTGTTCCTAACAGGCTAAGAATGGATGATGTCAGCCAGGTGAGAAATATCAGCCAGTTCAGAGGTTTCCAACAGAACACTGTGTGCTATAGAAGAGAAAACCCCTTTACAGTCTGCACGGGGGGGTGGCATCTCCAAAAGAGCCTTTCAAACTTCCCACGTTGCATCTAAGGTTTCAACCGTCTGCCTTGCTGCTAGCTAAATACCATATAGCATTGTCTTGGCAAATGGATTACACTCACTGAAGACAGGAGAGGGGATAAGAACATTCCAAAATGGGAAATAGTCATTTCGATGGCAGAACATGGATGATATCCTTGGTGAATGAGCGCTATACATATTCTCAGATAAGGAGGAGAAAGGGCGAAACGGTTGCAATGTTCCACACATGAGGTGCATGATTCTAAAACAGATTCAACTCACATAGATTTAAAGTCTGTGATTAGTCTTTTTGTGGAGAACAGAGGTTAGACTATAGTCTAGCAGGACAATGGCAAGGCAGAATACTTCAGTGAGGCCTCTCCATACACGTCAAGGAGAGAGTGCTTATTTACTCCACCTGGTAGGCTACTCTCTATCGTCTATTAGGAGACAAGGAAAAGGAGATCATTTAAGTGAATCCTATTGTATAGGTACCGCCTGGTGTGCAGCTGACTAAGAGTAATGTCACCAGAAAGGCTTTGGCGGTGTAGCGGAAATACCGTACAGCAGGGTATTTGGAAAAATCCCCAGGATATTATACCATCAAAAGAAAAAAAAAGTTTCAATAAATTTGAATATGTGGAGCTACTTTAAAATGAATAACTGCAGTCAACTTGGGCAATACGTTAAAATATAAAGCAAATTGCGTTCTTCATTTCACCCGTCACAGTATTTTACAGTATGAAACTTAGCATCATTCCCCAGGACAGTTGAACCAGCCATGTGTTTGTTTGTAAATAGCACAATGGGAGAAAGAGAGCTGCTGAGTCCATAGAGTTCCAAACTCAGCAGAAAAAGAAACGTCCTCGCTGTCAACTGCATTTATTTTCAGCAAACTTAACATGTGTAAATATTTGTATGAACATAAGATTAAACAACTGAGACTAGAGGTCGACCGATTATGATTTTTCAACACCGATACAGATTATTGGAGGACCAAAAAAGCTGATACCGATTAAATAGGACAATTTTTATTTATTTATTTGTAATAATGACAATTACAACACTTATTTTAACTTAATATAATACATCAATAAAAATCAATTTAGCCTCAAATAAATAATGAAACATGTTCAATTTGGTTTAAATAATGCAAAAACAAACTGTAGGAGAAGTAAAAGTGCAATATGTGCCATGTAAAATAGCTAACGTTTGAGTTCCTTGCTCAGAACATATGAAAGTTGGTGGTTCCTTTTAACATGAGACTTCAATATTCCAAGGTAAGAAGTTTTAGGTTGTAGTTAATATAGTATTTGTAGGACTATTTCTCTCTATACCATTTGTATTTCATATACCTTTGACTATTGGATGTTCTTATAGGCACTATAGTATTGCCAGGGTAACGGTATAGCTTCCAACCCTCTCCTCGCCCCTACCTGGGCTCGAACCAGGAACACATCGACAACAGCCACACTCGAAGCAGCGTTACCCATCGCTCCACAAAAGGCGCGGCCCTTGTCGAGCAAGGGGAATAACTACTCCAAGTCTCAGAGCGAGTGACGTTTGAAACGCTATTAGCGCACACCCAGCTAACTAGCTAGTCATTTCACATTGGTTACACCAGCCATTAGGCTGATAGGCTTGAAGTCATAAACAGCGCTGTGCTTGCAAAGAGCTGCTGGCAAAACGCACAAAAGTGCTGTTTGAATGAATGCTTACTAGCCTGCTGATGCCTACCATCGCTCAGTCAGACTGCTCTATCAAATCATAGACTTAATTATAACATAATAACACACAGAAATACGAGTCTTTGGTAATTAATATGGTTGAATCCGGAAACTATCATTTCGAAAACAAAATGTTTATTATTTAAGTGAAATACGGAACCGTTCGGTATTTTATCTAACATTTGGCATCCCTAAATCTAAATATTCCTGTTACATTGCACAACCTTCAATGTTATGTCATAATTATGTAAAATTCTGGCAAATTAGTTCGCAATGAGCCAGGCGGCCCAAACTGTTGCGTATACCCTGACTCTGCGTGCAATGAACGCAAGAGAAGTGACACAATTTCACCTGGTTAATATTGCCTGCTAACCTGGATTTCTTTTAGCAAAATATGCAGGTTTTAAAATATATACTTCAGTGTATTGATTTTAAGAAAGGCATTGGTGTTTATGGTTAGGTACAGTCGTCCAACGATTGTGCTTTTTTTGCAAATGCGCTTTTGATAAATCATCCCCCAGTGTTAAAATCAAATCGAATTTATTTATATAGCCCTTCGTACATCAGCTGATATCTCAAAGTGCTGTATAGAAACCCAGCCCAAAACCCCAAACAGCAAGCAATGCAGGTGTAGAAGCAGGTGTAATCGATGCGTTATATGCAACGCAGGACACGCTAGATAAACGAGTAACATCATCAACCATGTGTAGTTATAACTAGTGATTATGATTGATTGTTTTTTATAAGATAAGTTTAATGCTAGCTAGCAACTTACCTTGGCTTCTGCATTTGCGTAACAGGCAGTCTCCTCGTGGAGTGCAATGAGAGGCAGGTGGTTAGAGCGTTGGACTAGTTAACTGTAAGGTTGCAAGATTGGAGCCCCCGGGCTGATAAGGTGAAAATCTGTCGTTTAGCCCTGAACAAGGCAGTTAACCCACCGTTCCTAGGCTAGATATCTTAGAAAGGCTTTCTGCTAGAAGTCAAAGAGTGCTTGATGAGTTCTGGATGAGTTCTGTACAGCTGCCATTTTTTTGTCCCTCCGTTCTTCTCCCCCCTGCTCAGTGTAAACATGCTGCTCTTCCTTCAGAAAAGCCTCAACTTTGTTCATTGGCACAATCGCTCTCATAAATGTCCACACGCAAAGTAAAAGACATTCAGTAGCTACTGGCTAAGCTTGTATAACTTCATGAGCTGGATTTGCCCATCTTTGCAATTAGTTTTAGCTCGTTAGCATTTAGCTAACAGCATCTATGTGATGTCGATATTAGTTTGTGCTAATTTTGTTAGCATTCTGGTAATATAGCCCCAGTGGGCTTGTGTGTTTTTAGCACCCCTTTGTATTCCATTCCGGTAATACCATAAATCCCGGGATGAGAGAAGGATGGTATGATGATCTGAAAATCTGGATACTGCCCAAGCCTAACGCAACTCCAATGCCAGCGAGCAGAAGCACAGTGGTAAGCCCAGCATTGGCACACTGCTGTGCAAGCAGACTCACCCATGCTAAGGACATCAGTGGGGGCTAGTGCCATGAGAGTAACCTGACAAAGACCATTTATTATGGTCGAAATGTTGTAAACTGTCAAAACTGGTTTCCAAAATATGTCAGAAATAACATTCTTCCTGTGCAAACAGAAAGCATGTTTAGATTAACATGCAGTGGAGTCTTCTGTCTTTGAGGTGATTTGTTTGGTTTGCTTCCTACTGTAAATAGGGAGCCAAATGTGCATGATTGCAGCAACCAAGGAACGGCCAGTTTCCCTTAGCTTTTTCACTGAGTAATAACACCAAAAAGATCCTATTTGTTTTTATCAAATAGCCTTAAGCTTGTACTGCATTTCTTGCCTTTTCCCTCGTGCACAGTGTCTGTAGCCAATGAAATAAGCCCTTTTTCTGGTCACTGAGTTCAGAGGCCTGTTCTGCTACCTCAGACATAGCCTCCCTCCCTCCCTAGTTCCTTTCCTCCCTAGTCCCGTCGTCCCTTCCCCCCCCTCCCTTCGTCCCTTCCCCCCCCTCCCTTCGTCCCCCCCCCCCCCCCCTCCCTTCGTCCCTTCCCCCCCCTCCCTTCGTCCCTTCCCCCCCCTCCCTTCGTCCCTTCCCCCCCCTCCCTTCGTCCCTTCCCCCCCCCTCCCTTCGTCCCTTCCCCCCCCTCCCTTCGTCCCTTCCCCCCCCTCCCTTCGTCCCTTCCCCCCCTCCATCTCAGACTTTCCCAAACAGTTTGTCACTATTTTTCCCTTCCCTTCCAGTCTCTCTCTCCTTCCTCCCCACTGAGAGACACTCACTAAGCAGAGGCATCATTAAGCCTAGGACTGTGGGGACTGTAAAAACACCAACATGGTAAAGGGCCAGATCCCACAAAGCACAGGAGGATGTTAGCTCCTCTTGGTGACCTTGGGCTTGGGAAGGAGTCCCACGATCCCAGAAAAGGAACGGGGTGCTCACCGCCAACATCTGCTACGCTAATATCCCACGGAAGACCAGGCTCTGACGCCAGAGCTGCTAGAGGGTGGACACACACACGCCATGGAAGACCAGGCTCTGAGACCAGAGCTGCTAGAGGGTGGACACACACACGCCACGGAAGACCAGGCTCTGAGACCAGAGCTGCTAGAGGGTGGACACACACACGCCACGGAAGACCAGGCTCTGAGACCAGAGCTGCTAGAGGGTGGACACACACACGCCATGGAAGACCAGGCTCTGAGACCAGAGCTGCTAGAGGGTGGACACACACACGCCATGGAAGACCAGGCTCTGAGACCAGAGCTGCTAGAGGGTGGACACACACACACCACGGAAGACCAGGCTCTGAGACCAGAGCTGCTAGAGGGTGGAGAGACACACGCCATGGAAGACCAGGCTCTGGGACCAGAGCTGCTAGAGGATGGACACACACACGCCATGGAAGACCAGGCTCTGAGACCAGAGCTGTTAGAGGTTGGAGAGACACGCCACAAACAAACATTTCAAACGGAGAGCCATAGTGCTAAAAACTCTGGAATGGCAAAGGAAGAGAATTAAAAATCCTGTCATTTAGAATGATTTACACTTAACTCAATAAGAAGGAACTAAGGAGTGCCCACCTGAATTTCTAAATAGTTCTGAGAATGTAAAGCAAAGGGGATCTCAGAACTGCACTGATCACTTATGTTAATGTTAAGTCCAAGTCATATAAAGTGACAGGTCCACTTGGTATTCAAGGCCTGGTTTCAGTTACTGACATGACTTTTACTGGATCAATTCTGAATTACATTAGTGCAAGTCAGCATGGGACGACTTTGAAGATCCCCAGGGAAACACTTAAGTTATGTGCTATTCCATATCATAAATCTGGCGTCAGTCGCTACCCCTTTTCCCCCTGCTGAGACGAGCGAATACAGTAAACTGTAGATGCAAATTAAAACAATATTCCACAATGACATAAATATATGGAATGTTATTTTCTCTTATTAGAACTAACACATTGTCAAATGCCCTCTGCAGTAAGAGAGGACATTGGCAGGCAGCAGTGCGGTGTCTAAGCTACTGTAGAATAAAGGTGTAGGGTGTCGGCTAAGCAGTGTTTAACCAATATTCCTTCTTGCCACCGCTGCAAAAGATATGACTTTTTATTCAGTGCCGTGAAAGTATTTTTCCCCTTTCAGATTTTCTCTCTGTTTGCATATTTTTGATACTGAATGTTAGACCTTCAACCAAAACAAAATATTAGATAAAGGGAATCATCAATCTACACACAATACCCCATAATGACAAAGGTAAAATTTGAAAATGTAATTTAAAAATAAATAACAGAAATACCTTATTTACATAAGCATTCAAACCCTATGGCTATGAGTCGAAAATGAGCTCAGGTGCATCCTGTTTCCATTGGTCATCCTTGAGATGTTTCTACAACTTGGAGTCCACCTGTGGTAAATTCAATTGATTGGACATTGGAAAGGCACACACCTGTCTATATAAGGTCCTACAGTTGACAGTGCATGTCAGACCAAAACCCAAGCCATGAGGTCGAAGGAATTGTCCGTAGAGCTCAAAGACAGGATTGTATCGAGGCACAGATCTGGGGAAGGGTACCAAAAAAATGTATGGAGCATTGATGTTCCCCAAGAACACAGTGGCCTCCATCATTCTTAAATGGAAGAAGTTTGGAACCACCAAGACTCTTCCTAGGGCTGACCGCCCGGCCAAACTGAGCATTCGGGGGAGAAGGGCCTTGGTCAGGGAGGTGACCAAGAACCCGATGGTCACTTACAGAGCTCCAGAGTTCCTCTTTGGAGATGGGAGAACCTTCCAGAAGGACAACCATCTTTGCAGCACTCCACCAATCAATCTTATGGTAGAGTGGCCAGACAGACGCCACTCAGTTAAAGGCACGACATCCCGCTTGGAGCTTGCCAAAAGGAACCCAAAGTACTCTGACCATGAGAAACAAGATTGAAATCTTTGGCCTGAATGCCAAGCGTCACGTCTGGAGGAAACCAGGCACTGCTCATAACCTGGCAAATACAATCCCAAACGGTGAAGCATGGAGGCAGCATCATACTGTGGGGATGTTTTTCAGCGGCAGGGACTGGGAGACAGGTCAGCATTGTGGGAAACATGGAGTAAAGCACAGAGAGATCCTTGATGAAAACCTGCTCCAGAGTGCTCAGGACCTCAGACTGGGGCAAAGGTTCACTTTCCAACAGAACAATGACCCTAAGCACACAGCCAAGACAATGTAGAAGTGGCTTCGGGACATGTCTCTGAATGTCTTTGAGTGGCCCAGCCGATCGAACATCTCTGTAGACCTGACAATAGCTGTGCAGCGACCCTCCCCATCCAACCTGACAGAGCTTGAGAGGATCTGCAGAGAAGAATGGGAGAAACTCCCCAAATACAGGTGTGCCAAGCTTGTAGCGTCATACCCAAGAAGACTCGAGGCTGTAATCCCTGCCAAAGGTGCTTCAACAAAGTACTGAGTAAATGGTCTGAATACTTAAGTAAAATGTCATAGTTGAGTATTTTTTTAAACCAGTTTTTACTTTGTCGTTATGGGGTATTGCGTGTAGATTGATAATACAATTTTTAAAATGATGTAATACATTTTAGAATAAGGCTGTAACGTAACAAACAATGGAAAAGTGAAGGGGTCTGAATACTTTCCGAATGCACTGTAGGTTGGTAGATATTTCTGCCGGGAAGAGCTTTTAAATGGATAGTCGTTGGCTCAATGACTGGAAGTGTATGGGAACAGCTAGCATGTCATTGAAGTAACGCTAATAGGCGCTACCTTTGCCACAACTGTTGAAAACAATACTAGGGGAAACACTGGTATATGCTAGGTGCAGCTGGCTACTGAGAGAAATAATCTATATGGGCATTTTTTTATTCATGGCCCTGATCTCACACTCCAGAAATAGGTCTGCGATCCAGGCTGCCTCTTCCCTGAGAAACAGAGATGGGTGTAGAGTTACGGTCAACCCCCACACAAGCAACAAACAAGGTAGACTAGGCTTCATCTGAGGTGAGGGGTGAAGGTTTCCATGCATTTGCTCAGGTAGGCAAGTAGCTACTCTAAATAAACCATGTGTCATTCTAGATATAGACCCAGGCTACAAATACTGTGCTGCTGGTATTCAAGTGATTTTATCTGAGTTCTGACTGACACATTGGCTCAATGAGAGAAAGAAAGAATGGAATCTTTCCCTTCCAGGAACTGCAATTCCACAAACCCTCGTTGCATTCTGAATTATTAACAGGAACACAGAGCTGGCTCCAATCAGGGATGACGTAGCCCATGCACACAGCTAGCAACAACACACCTCCGCTGCTCTGCCTGACAAACACATGCAGAGGAGGACATTACGGCACTAATGTTATCACCATGTGGAAGTAGCCAGGCGATAGGCCTACTTTCTGCTCAGCTGAATGGAGTTTGGGAGGAAAACATGTCAAATAGAGTAGCAACACATCAAACCAAGGATAGAAAACAACACTAGGAGATCATGAATGAGCTCTCTGCCTTTCCTTAGCCTGGAGTGAGTGAGTGAGTGAGTGAGTGAGTGAGTGAGTGAGTGAGTGAGTGAGTGAGTGAGTGAGTGATGAGTGTACGAGTGTTCATGTTTGAATGAAAGAGCTATTCAATGACACCTCATATTCAGCACTTCTATCCCAGAGTGACTCCTCGTGTCCTTGCCTTTGTTGACAAACGTCAGCCAGACACGTCATGGAAAGTATCTGAACTAGAAAATTGAGGTCAGGAGGAACACTCAACTGAATCAAAGCATGTATATAGGCCAGCATGCAGGTGTGTCTATAACAGCGTAACCACACTGTGTCTATAGAAGATGGAGGCAAGGCCAGTGATTGAATAATGATAACACACACCAAACTCAGGCCTAATATTTATAGCTCAGAGTACTGAGCCTAGCTAATATAACAGGCTAGTTATGAGAAAGGGCCTATGTTTCAACACCCACAACGATAAAGTCCAGCGTAGCCTTTGGCACATTAATCTCTCGTGGACAGACACACGTATCATAAATGGTATTGTAGCCTCCGGTGAGCACGTTTTCCTCACTGATCATTTGCCCAAATCACGATTTTCGCAGGCGTTCACATCTTATCCAATTTCGGGAGGTGAGGGGACATTTGGCAAATGCTTTGGCTGAGAGTTTCACTTTAGGGGGGTTGAGACTTCGCTTGTCTTGTTAGCATCGTTTGTTATGAATCCCCCAGAACCTAATCGGGTGTCTAATATAAATACACAACATTTTGGTTCTGGGTTTGTGAGATTATAAGGCGTATAAAAGCCTTTCTAACAAGTCGAAACAAGGCAGGCAGTCAGATACAAAACACTGCTTGAATCCCACATCCGTCTGTACAGTGGTAGGAAGGCATGCGTGACAAACTCATATCATTATCATTTCCCCCCTCCTTTCAGTTCAGGCCCTTATATACACATGACATCATCTAAAGACCTTTTCTTGCTCCGCTGCTATGTGAGACGCTGGGACGGTCTGAAAACGCTAACTCAAACAGGCAGGGACAAGTGACAGAAGGACATGTTGTACATTCCAGAGAGAAAAATACTTCCATTTCACTTCAGAAAGCCAACACATCGCTGACTCCAAATCTGGCTCCTTGATCCATCTCTCTCCCTCTCTCTCTTTGCACGCTTCTCATCTCGTACCAGTATTACAGCCAGCTTCACACATCCAACTAGAAAAATAAGATTGTGTTCTACAAAAGCACCAACATTTTTTTTTTTTTTACATTTCAACAAATAGACATTTTCATAAGGTGCACATTAAAAATAGACTGTTTTTAAATGGAGAATGTATTTGTTGGACACTTTCTCCAGTGGGAACAGCAGAGGTAGCGAAGGACCTCCGAGGGGGGAGAGTCCAGATTCTGAAGGCCAGTGGACCATCCACCATTTCATTCCCTCACCACATCCTGACCCAGACATTACCCTCGCTCCATCATCCACAACTCTTTTCCAGTCTGCCTCGCTACGCTGCCCAGGCCAAAACACAAGCCTGCAAATGTAAAAACAATTCAATTAAATCAAAGCCACAACACACTACCAAACAGAAACACACATGCCTATGGAGGCATCAGAGTGAAATATCCTCGTTACCTCGTTACTGAACTGCACATTGAGTTTTACAGGAGCTCCACTGGTCCACCCACTTACTGGAAAACCTCCAGGCTAACAGTCAGCAGGGCTCTCCTCCATCTCCACAGCAGGGAGAAGAGAGCAAAACACAGCAATTGGAGCTGGATGCATCAACCATGAGGGCAAACGGCGTAAAACTGAAATATGTTCTACAACAATAGTCAACGGAGCACTAAATGTACCTTTCAAACACTTGATTTTGTGTATTTTTGCAGAGCAGCCTTCCCTGTCTATCAGTACAAAAGGGGTCTGGGTGTTAGGGGGACTTGTAATTAGTGGAGCTATGTGGAGAGGGAGAAATATGTGGAAAACCTGACTGAACACAGCAGTCTCCTCTTGCCTTCTGTGTGAACTTTCACTGGCTCGCGTGAGCTGGCCCCCTGAATTTACGAGTGAGTGAAGCAACGAGGTTGTTTTGAGCCTCAGCGTGTGTGCATGTGTAAGCCACCCTCACAGGCCACCCTCCGACATACAAAAGCATCTGCCTCGCAGCACGCTCTGTGCAGATTTTAACCCAGATGTACTGTAGCTTGTTTCAGACTCCTTTTTCTGGAGAGGCCCATGGAGAACTAGACACTTGTCTCACGGACCTAGACACTTGTCTCACGGACCTAGACACTTGTCTCACGGACCTAGACACTTGTCTCACGGACCTAGACACTTGTCTCACGGACCTAGACACTTGTCTCACGGACCTAGACACTTGTCTCACGGACCTAGACACTTGTCTCACGGACCTAGACACTTGGCTCACTGACAGCACTTCTTGTTACTTAAACATTGCTTATTGTCGCTGTCATATTTTATTTTTATATTTATTGAAAGTAGCAAATCTCAACGTACACTGAACATTTCAGGACTCAAGGACCAAGAAAATGTTTCAAAATAGATTCTTTAGTTTCGTAATTTTATGTTCCTTTGGAAAATATGGTCATTTTTTATTTCCTAAAGTGTTTTGGAGATAATGTCCATGTCTGTTGAAAACCTTATGTAATTCACCACATTGGTCTATTTGCAGACAGCCAGGGGAAGCCAGGAGGAAATGGCTAGCATTTTTACATGGGCAGGGCTCGGCCGGTCTGTAGATTACTGCTGTGTACACTGGAGAGTTGTGACAAAGGTGCTAGCTAAGCTAATGTTTAGTGGGTACATGAGGCTGGGGACCATGGATGAAGTGTTGTTACTAGCTCCTAGTTGGGCCACGGTCTGCTACAGCCGTCTTCTTCCTTTCAGTTCAAAAGGCAGCATAGAACCCCAACTCAGCTGATCAGGCTAAACCAGTCCAAGGCAGCATAGAACCCCAACTCAGCTGATCAGGCTAAACCAGTACAAGGCAGCATAGAACCCCAACTCAGCTGATCAGGCTAAACCAGTCCAAGGCAGCATAGAACCCCAACTCAGCTGATCAGGCTAAACCAGTACAAGGCAGCATAGAACCCCAACTCAGCTGATCAGGCTAAACCAGTCCAAGGCAGCATAGAACCCCAACTCAGCTGATCAGGCTAAACCAGTCCAAGGCAGCTGGCTAACTAATCATGAGCCAGTCAGTCACATCCCAATGAGCAGTGTTGATAAACAGAAAGACTGATGTGGAGTTCAGGGTGTCAGTGACTGATAGCCAGGGATCCCTGGACTACTGCATTATTGATGCTCATGAAAGAGCCATAGCAACCAAAACAACCCAACAAACACATTAGTATCTGTTATTTCTAACTATTTCACCCAGGCCTCTCTTGGGATATTTTCCTGGAGTAAGTCAACCTGAAACCTCAGGTCCGTGTCAGGAAAAAAATGCAACTTAGGCTACAACTTCTCCAGACGTGTCCCAGCGGGCAGGCGGGACCCAGCGGGCAGGCGTGTCCCAGTGCCTTTATCAGAATGTCAGATCTTGTCTCCTGTCATCTGTATTTGACCAAAACTGACAACACAGTGCCTGGACTGAACAAGCGGGCCTTAGCAACAAGTTGTCCATCCTTGACTGAACCCAACATAGACGTGGCCTTCAAAACAACATGGCCTCCAGTCATCTCCAAGGCAGCTTGGTGTTTTCAAGGCGAGGCCTTGCTGCAGCTCCTTGGTCTTTCACCCCGTAAGAAATCATTTCTGAGAGAACCACAGTGAGACTCCAGCAGCAGGAGAGAGAGAGATGTCATTACGCTAGATGGACAGGCATTCAATAAAGAGCAGACAACGTATCAAAGACCATAATCAACCCCGTAGCATTTCACAAAGCAGGAGAGAGAGAGACAGAGAGACAACGTCAAACCAACACCCAGCGATAGAGGGGGAATCCTTGGCTGGGACAGTCTCACCTCCGATTCAGTGAAGTTGGTGCCACGTTTTTAGTGAGTCAAATTGGGTTACAGGATAAATTAGCCATGTTCTCCGTTGTAGGACATAATGTGATTGGCTGTGTTTACGCTGTTGCTAACACCAGTTCTCTGGCTAGGAGCTGTCTTTGATGAATGATTGATGAGCTTGCTCTGCAAACCAAAACAGAGGCCTAGTGTTACCTGAGGAAGGAGATACGCCTGATCGGTCGGTAGCACCAGGCCTACGCCCAGCGACACAGGAAAACGCACTAAAACAACACACACACTCAAAGAAAACACACAAGGGATCATATACTGTATACACAAACAAACACTAGGCTTTTTACACACCCACACAACAAACAGAGATCACAAACACACATTTTTACCTGCCAAAACACACACACACAAAAGCAGCAGTCTCCAGTAGAGTGATACAAAGCACAGTAATGTTAGACACCAGTGGGTAATTAGTGGTGTTAGCTGGCTTCTGATAAGCTACTGGTCTATGATGCAGCACCCAGCATGGCGTCCATGTTGAACCGATGCAGACACACTACCAAGACAAAAGCAGGGGACCGTCCAAAGCTACGGGAGGTTTAAGTTCACAAACGTTCATTTGAAAGTGCAAATCCTATTTAAAATATTGCTACTGGCAATGAAAACAGGAGAGTATGAAATTGAGGGAATAAAAGTTGCAGAGTGGAAAGAAATTAAAGGGTAACGCACCAGGAGAATCAACTGCAGAATGAAAGCAATTAGAGGTGGGGGTTTGTGTTGAGCATTTTTTCAACGCAGAGTCCTGTAAAGACGTCAGAAACAGGACGCCTGACACACACAAACACACACACACAGAGAGACAGAGAAAGAGGTTGAGGGTGCCGGGGCGTAATTAAGGGAACCTTCTCGTGGCTCGCTGGCATTTGGGCTTCAATCTGAAGACTCCAATTAGGAGGTTCAGTCAGAGAAACAAACATGCCTCAGTCTGGAGAGAAGGGCTGAGGGGAGCCGGTGGTTCACCAATAACCAAGCACAGAGAGGAGAAATGTTAAACTAATTAAAAGTGCCAGACCAAAATGGCTACAGGGTTTTAAAAGGGGAAAACAAAATAAAGAGTGAATCACGTATGAGGGCCCCCAGGCAAAGGCCCCAAACGTGGAAGTCTGAGGGGGTGAAGAAACCACAGACTCACATTCAAATAGACTCCACGTGAATATTTCCACCCACTATGTGGACACAGACACACACACATCCAGACTGCAAACACATTGCAAAACAGCTGACGTTGGAGCTGGTTGACCTTGAACCAGAAAGCACGCTCTCTCTTGCATTTCACCCGGCCCATATTTTGCTCCGACTGCCAGCGAGCTTCACCATCTATAGAAGTCCAACGGCGCTGGTCGCCTTCCCATCAGCTATTTTAAGCAACCTCTCCCCCCCTAGCCTTCCACCTCCTACCCCTCTCTGCCTTCCACCTCCTACCCCTCTCTGCCTTCCACCTCCTACCCCTCTCTGCCTTCCACCTCCTACCCCTCTCTGCCTTCCACCTCCTACCCCTCTCTGCCTTCCACCTCCTACCCCTCTCTGCCTTCCACCTCCTACCCCTCTCTGCCCTCTCCCTCCGTATGTCTGGGAGATCCTCTAACCAGAGGAGCAGCGACAGCAGGAGGCAGGATCATTATCATGTAATGTGATGTTAGGGTAGACCTGTGCAATTCTCTCATGGCCAGAGGCCCAGGGGTTTACCAGGCAGAATAATCTGTAGCAGTCCTTGCCTTGTCAGGACACCACTTCCACAACCATTCCCTGGGGGCTAGTGGTCATGGTGGCAGATTGGAGGCAACCAAAGTATTGAATCGTATGATTAGGCAGGCCAATAGGTCTAGCCAATGGGAAAGTCCAAAACATTCTCTGGATCCACATACTGGTAAAGACTATGCTGTTCAACATTGAGAGAGCCAAGGGACTGTTCAACACAGAGAGAGCCAAGGGACTGTTCAACACAGAGAGAGCCAAGGGACTGTTCAACAATTGAGAATGCCAAGGGACTGTTCAACACAGAGAGAGCCAAGGGACTGTTCAACACAGAGAGAGCCAAGGGACTGTTCTACACAGAGAGAGCCAAGGGACTGTTCTACACAGAGAGAGCCAAGGGACTGTTCTACACAGAGAGAGCCAAGGGACTGTTCAACACAGAGAGAGCCAAGGGACTGTTCAACAATTGAGAGAGCCAAGGGACTGTTCAACATTGAGAGAGCCAAGGGACTGTTCAACATTGAGAGAGCCAAGGGACTGTTCAACACAGAGAGAGCCAAGGGACTGTTCTACACAGAGAGAGCCAAGGGACTGTTCTACACAGAGAGAGCCAAGGGACTGTTCAACACAGAGAGAGCCAAGGGACTGTTCTACACAGAGAGAGCCAAGGGACTGTTCTACACAGAGAGAGCCAAGGGACTGTTCAACATTGAGAGAGCCAAGGGACTGTTCAACAATTGAGAGAGCCAAGGGACTGTTCAACATTGAGAGAGCCAAGGGACTGTTCAACATTGAGAGAGCCAAGGGACTGTTCAACACAGAGAGAGCCAAGGGACTGTTCTACACAGAGAGAGCCAAGGGACTGTTCTACACAGAGAGAGCCAAGGGACTGTTCTACACAGAGAGAGCCAAGGGACTGTTCTACACAGAGAGAGCCAAGGGACTGTTCTACACAGAGAGAGCCAAGGGACTGTTCAACAATTGAGAGAGCCAAGGGACTGTTCAACAATTGAGAGAGTCAAGGGACTGTTCAACATTGAGAGAGCTAAGGGACTTTTGAAAATTGAGAGTGGGCTTTGGTGATATACCATTTATACCGTATAGCGGGGTATTTAGGCAACAAAAAAAAGGGGGGGGCATCCCCGCCTCGCGTAATGCATGCTACGCCACTACTTATAACTATAAAGATATCTAAGATATTTCAAATAAATGATATCCAGCTCAAGCCTCCAGATATGCGTTTGGTTTGCTAACTGGCTAGAAGACCAGATCAAGCTGCTTGGTTATAGCAGACACATTCAATCCCCTCCTCAAGATCCTTGTTGTCTAAATTGTTTTGTGCGTCAAAAAAAAAGTAGATATTAAGAAGTTTTTTTTATTTTTATATCAGCCCTTGTGTGTAGTTGCGGTAATGCAGTATACCCCGGTACGGTACAGAACGGGTCTGACAGTATAAACATCTACAGTATACCCTGGTACGGTACAGAACGGGTCTGACAGTATAAACATCTACAGTATACCCCGGTACAGAACGGGTCTGACAGTATAAACATCTGCAGTATACCCTGGTACAGAACGGGTCTGACAGTATAAACATCTACAGTATACCCCGGTACAGAACGGGTCTGACAGTATAAACATCTACAGTATACCCTGGTACGGTACAGAACGGGTCTGACAGTATAGACATCTGCAGTATACCCTGGTACAGAACGGGTCTGACAGTATAAACATCTGCAGTATACCCTGGTACAGAACGGGTCTGACAGTATAAACATCTACAGTATACCCTGGTACGGTACAGAACGGGTCTGACAGTATAAACATCTGCAGTATACCCCGGTACAGAACGGGTCTGACAGTATAAACATCTACAGTATACCCTGGTACGGTACAGAACGGGTCTGACAGTATAAACATCTTCAGTATACCCCGGTACAGAACGGGTCTGACAGTATAAACATCTGCAGTATACCCCGGTACAGAACGGGTCTGACAGTATAAACATCTACAGTATACCCTGGTACAGAACGGGTCTGACAGTATAAACATCTACAGTATACCCCGGTACAGAACGGGTCTGACAGTATAAACATCTGCAGTATACCCTGGTACAGAACGGATCTGACAGTATAAACATCTGCAGTATACCCCGGTACAGAACGGGTCTGACAGTATAAACATCTACAGTATACCCTGGTACAGAACGGATCTGACAGTATAAACATCTACAGTATACCCTGGTACGGTACAGAACGGGTCTGACAGTATAAACATCTACAGTTTACCCTGGTACGGTACAGAACGGGTCTGACAGTATAAACATCTACAGTATACCCTGGTACGGTACAGAACGGGTCTGACAGTATAAACATCTACAGTTTACCCCGGTACAGAACGGGTCTGACAGTATAAACATCTACAGTATACCCTGGTACAGAACGGATCTGACAGTATAAACATCTGCAGTATACCCCGGTACAGAACGGGTCTGACAGTATAAACATCTGCAGTATACCCCGGTACAGAACGGGTCTGACAGTATAAACATCTACAGTATACCCCGGTACAGAACGGGTCTGACAGTATAAACATCTGCAGTATACCCCGGTACAGAACGGGTCTGACAGTATAAACATCTACAGTATACCCTGGTACGGTACAGAACGGGTCTGACAGTATAAACATCTACAGTATACCCTGGTACAGAACGGGTCTGACAGTATAAACATCTACAGTATACCCTGGTACGGTACAGAACGGGTCTGACAGTATAAACATCTACAGTATACCCTGGTACAGAACGGGTCTGACAGTATAAACATCTACAGTATACCCCGGTACAGAACGGGTCTGACAGTATAAACATCTACAGTATACCCTGGTACAGAACGGGTCTGACAGTATAAACATCTACAGTATACCCCGGTACAGAACGGGTCTGACAGTATAAACATCTACAGTATACCCCGGTACAGAACGGGTCTGACAGTATAAACATCAGGATACAGACCAACAGTTCCCTTTTCTATTTCAAACAACCCGGATGCAGTGAAGGAGGGAAAGTCCACTAAAAGTCATCAATTGATTTTGGGGGAATTGTAAACGGCAAACTGCATGTTGAGGGGAACTTTCTCCATTTGTTCAACTGAATTAATATTGTGCTTTGTTCATGGCATACATGATATCACTGCCCCGCTTGCCTTGTGAAATGACATCCCTCATTAGTTGAATAGAAACCTTCATTAAGCCAGCTCTTCAGACACAAAGTACCACTGGTGGACGAGGCTTATCAACATTCTGTGTGGTCCTCCATTGAAAGTAGGCAATATACTGCTCTAAAATTGTATCTGAAGATAAAATGGCTGGTGAGAAGGACTTGGCGACCTGTGCTTTTGATGGGTTGAACTGGCAAATGGAGCAGAGAGCAGCTGCACACTGTATTTAACTTCCTGCCAAAAGTCACTAAAGTACAGTGTAGGGCTACAGTGAGACGTTTCTATTTTGAGACACTTCCTAAAATATGGTGCATTTACCAGAAGTGAGTGAAAGGAGGCCTGTGTGTGTCAGCCTGGGTTGTGTGTGTTAGGGTGTGTGTGTCAGCCTGGGTTGTGTGTGTTAGGGTGTGTGTGTCAGCCTGGGTTGTGTGTGTGTTAGGGTGTGTGTGTCAGGCTGGGTTGTGTGTGTGTTAGGGTGTGTGTGTGTCAGGCTGGGTTGTGTGTGTGTTAGGGTGTGTGTGTGTCAGGCTGGGTTGTGTGTGTGTTAAGGTGTGTGTGTGTCAGGCTGGGTTGTGTGTGTGTTAGGGTGTGTGTGTGTCAGGCTGGGTTGTGTGTGTGTTAGGGTGTGTGTGTGTCAGGCTGGGCTGCGTGTGTGTTAGGGTGTGTGTTAGGGTGTGTGTGTGTGTGTCAGGCTGGGTTGTGTGTGTGTTAGGGTGTGTGTGTGTGTCAGGCTGGGTTGTGTGTGTGTGTCAGGCTGGGTTGTGTGTGTGTGTCAGGCTGGGTTGTGTGTGTGTGTCAGGCTGGGTTGTGTGTGTGTGTCAGGCTGGGTTGTGTGTGTGTGTCAGGCTGGGTTGTGTTAGGGTGTCAGGCTGGGTTGTGTGTGTGTTAGGGTGTGTGTGTGTCAGGCTGGGTTGTGTGTGTGTGTCAGGCTGGGTTGTGTGTGTGTTAGGGTGTGTGTGTGTCAGGCTGGGTTGTGTGTGTGTTAGGGTGTGTGTGTGTCAGGCTGGGCTGCGTGTGTGTTAGGGTGTGTGTTAGGGTGTGTGTGTGTGTGTCAGGCTGGGTTGTGTGTGTGTGTCAGGCTGGGTTGTGTGTGTGTGTCAGGCTGGGTTGTGTGTGTGTGTCAGGCTGGGTTGTGTGTGTGTGTCAGGCTGGGTTGTGTGTGTGTGTCAGGCTGGGTTGTGTGTGTGTGTCAGGCTGGGTTGTGTGTGTGTGTCAGGCTGGGTTGTGTGTGTGTTAGGGTGTGTGTGTGTCAGGCTGGGTTGTGTGTGTGTTAGGGTGTGTGTGTGTCAGGCTGGGTTGTGTGTGTGTTAGGGTGTGTGTGTGTCAGGCTGGGTTGTGTGTGTGTTAGGGTGTGTGTGTGTGTCAGGCTGGGTCAGAGAGAGCAGAGAGATGAGCTGAAGCCAGAGGATGTTGTGGGAGACTCTTCTGCAGCTGACATGCACACCAAGAGAGTCAACCAGACTGAACTATCAGACCAGAGAAAGCAGATATGGTCATCAAAGTGGTAATGTACTGTAAACTCATTTCTCTTCAGTACACACATCTGGATATAGCTTGAGCATTCCTGTTTAAATTATTCATTCAAGAGATGTCTCCCCTGAATACAGAAATACACACACCTGTCAACAAACCTACACCTATTCTGTAACTAAACTCCTAATGTTTAGCCTGCTACTGGTGGACAACTAGAGAGAAGACACATGACAGACCATGAGAGATCACTCCTTTTTATTACAGACACGTTGCTGCAGCTTCCCCGTTCATACTGGAACTGCTATGAACTCCGTGTGCATGGCTACTAAAGCATAGGACTACTTTACCCACAAAACCTCACATTCACGTATGACTGTGAATTAAACACATTTTTCTTTCTTTGTGTAAAGTTCTGCGGTACTGTATGATGAATTAGTTCGTTTTTCTCATAACACCGTCCTTAAACTGTCAAACAAAGAGCTGTGGGACTGCAGCCAAAGTACGATACCACACCTACAGAGAAACAGCAGTAACAGGCCTAGGCTACACAGAGATACCACACCTACAGAGAAGCAGCAGTAACAGGCCTAGGCTACACAGAGATACCACACCTACAGAGAAGCAGCAGTAACAGGCCTAGGCTACACAGAGATACCACACCTACAGAGAAGCAGCAGTAACAGGCCTAGGCTGCACAGAGATACCACACCTACAGAGATACCACACCTACAGAGAAACAGCAGTAACAGACCTAGGCTGCAGAGATACCACACCTACAGAGAAACAGCAGTAACAGGCCTAGGCTGTACAGAGATACCACACGTACAGAGAAGCAGCAGTAACAGACCTAGGCTGCACAGAGATACCACACCTACAGAGAAGCAGCAGTAACAGACCTAGGCTGCACAGAGATACCACACCTACAGAGAAACAGCAGTAACAGACCTAGGCTGCAGAGATACCACACCTACAGAGAAACAGCAGTAACAGGCCTAGGCTACACAGAGATACCACACCTACAGAGAAGCAGCAGTAACAGGCCTAGGCTACACAGAGATACCACACCTACAGAGAAGCAGCAGTAACAGGCCTAGGCTGCACAGAGATACCACACCTACAGAGAAGCAGCAGTAACAGGCCTAGGCTACACAGAGATACCACACCTACAGAGAAGCATCAGTAACAGGCCTAGGCTGCACAGAGATACCACACCTACAGAGAAGCAGCAGTAAAAGACCTAGGCTGCAGAGATACCACACCTACAGAGAAACAGCAGTAACAGGCCTAGGCTGCACAGAGATACCACACCTACAGAGAAGCAGCAGTAACAGGCCTAGGCTACACAGAGATACCACACCTACAGAGAAGCAGCAGTAACAGGCATAGGCTGCACAGAGATACCATACCTACAGAGAAGCAGCAGTAACAGGCCTAGGCTACACAGAGATACCACACCTACAGAGAAGCAGCAGGCAGTAAAAGGCCTAGGCTACACAGAGATACCACACCTACAGAGAAGCAGCAGTAACAGACCTAGGCTGCACAGAGATACCACACCTACAGAGAAGCAGCAGTAACAGACCTAGGCTACACAGAGATACCACACCTACAGAGAAGCAGCAGTAACAGACCTAGGCTGCAGAGATACCACACCTACAGAGAAACAGCAGTAACAGGCCTAGGCTACACAGAGATACCACACCTACAGAGAAGCAGCAGTAACAGGCCTAGGCTACACAGAGATACCACACCTACAGAGAAGCAGCAGTAACAGGCCTAGGCTGCACAGAGATACCACACCTACAGAGAAGCAGCAGTAACAGGCCTAGGCTACACAGAGATACCACACCTACAGAGAAGCATCAGTAACAGGCCTAGGCTGCACAGAGATACCACACCTACAGAGAAGCAGCAGTAAAAGACCTAGGCTGCAGAGATACCACACCTACAGAGAAACAGCAGTAACAGGCCTAGGCTGCACAGAGATACCACACCTACAGAGAAGCAGCAGTAACAGGCCTAGGCTACACAGAGATACCACACCTACAGAGAAGCAGCAGTAACAGGCATAGGCTGCACAGAGATACCACACCTACAGAGAAGCAGCAGTAACAGGCCTAGGCTACACAGAGATACCACACCTACAGAGAAGCAGCAGGCAGTAAAAGGCCTAGGCTACACAGAGATACCACACCTACAGAGAAGCAGCAGTAACAGACCTAGGCTGCACAGAGATACCACACCTACAGAGAAGCAGCAGTAACAGACCTAGGCTACACAGAGATACCACACCTACAGAGAAGCAGCAGTAACAGACCTAGGCTGCACAGAGATACCACACCTACAGAGAAGCAGCAGGCAGTAAAAGGCCTAGGCTGCACAGAGATACCACACCTACAGAGAAGCAGCAGTAACAGGCCTAGGCTACACAGAGATACCACACCTACAGAGATACCACACCTACAGAGATACCACACCTACAGAGAAGCAGCAGGCAGTAAAAGGCCTAGGCTACACAGAGATACCATTTGAATAATCAAGTCATCTATGACAAGCATGCGGTTTTCTAGTGTTCTGAAGAACGCCAGTCTCAACTCGGGTCAATGCAACTAATCTCACCTCAGTGAGCAGGAATCTACAGACACTGCATACAGAGAGGGAAATGGATAACCCAGTCCCAAGTCTCCCATTTTAATATGTTCAGGCAGCATGAATTATTCTAATTCAATGTAAATCCCCCTGTACTAAGACATATAGCTGCCGTGTGACAGTCATTCTACAGTATCTTCCCTTTTCCACCAACCCAAACATTACTAAGAGACGAGGCCACATCTAAATGACATAACTAACAGCCTAATACTGTCCTCTCTTAGGAAGTGTTTCTTTTTGTTGTTGTTGTGACTTTGACTCAAAAACTACGAAACAGAATCACCTCACAGAATAGGATGCAACAAGCAGATAGGCTCATTTGAAATAAATGTGGCAGTTTCTTTTTAAACGTCTGAGAGAACCAAACAGGTCTCGCCGTCTCTGAGATGATACCACAGAACATGATTAGGCTACGTGATACTGGCACTGACAGACGAGCCGATGGTGTTCACTTCCACGAGAGCAGTTCCAGTAACTGCATTCAGCTGACGAACAGCACCCATCTGTTCCCTATGGATACAACTTAGCTGAACATTTTAAAGAGGCCTGTTCAGACTCTCTCCGATCGATTCTCCTCACTTTAGGTTTGAACTTGCAACGCGTAATTGAATGAGATATCATCAAAATTCCATCCTCTGTTCATACATCAAACTAAATCTCCCATCAGTTTTTTAGACAAAGAGAGAAACCTCCAATTCCCAAGTAATAACACTACTATTTAAAAGGCTCGCTTTAGAGTCTAAACCAGTCCAAAGAGAGGTACTCCCCGGGCACTAAGACATAACATTAGGAGTACAAACTAATCCCTGACTTCTTCCATCTCACTTTGAGGAATTAAACCGCTCACTCAGCCAGTGACTACCATTAATCAAACGAGGGCAGGGGAGACTCTCAAAGATGAGTTCCACGGCTTTCAGCACAATTTACCACCCAATATGTCCTCACGTACGTGGTCTGCTGGCCTGGCACCTCACATGAATTATGCATTCAGCTAGCCCAACAGTCATTCCTCAGATGATCGAGCCCAGTGAATTGTGAGGAGACAAACGCTCCTCAGTAAGAGATCAATGACGTCATCACTTTTAGTCATATGTACAGGGCCTATAAAAATGAGAATCACACAGCCCTGCGACACATGCAGAAATTGAAGATGGAAGATGAGAGAGTTGTTATATAACATGAAAAGCACATCACAGGCCCAGGAGACTTGAGAGGGAGGCTACACTTACTGGAGTCTCATTACTGACTCTGTACGCTCCACCCCAGAGTCTGGTTTATACAGTTTGTTCAATGGCTATACGGTATGAAAGTGACGCACCATTGTAGTTACATTTCTGTAGTCTTTTTTTTATGGTTTTCAGATTGGTGAAAAACGAAGCGGAATGGTGTTTAACATAACTTCATAAAAGGCATCTGGCAGAAGGAAATTCCACAAACACTAATATCATTTTCTATATACTGTATGTTAAATGACTGCGTTGTGATGAATGTGATGAGATCATCGCCAAGCCCATTCAAAAGGTTGACCTGGGGCATCATCACTTGCACAACGTTTTCAGAAGTCAAAAGGGGCTGTTGATGTTCAAAATGAAATGATTGACCGGAGTCAACACCAATCAGATATCAGGGAGGGGAGGGTCTCAAAAACAACTGCCTGGAGTAGGATGATGGGCTCTGCTTTTGAGGGCAGGGGAGGAGCTTACCGGGGAACCAATTGCATCATCTTAACAGCCGAATGCAAAGTAATGCCACACAGACTACTGGAGTCTAGTCCAGGGCAGTAAGATGCTGGTATGGGCTCAGACAGACTGTGTCATCAGATTTAATCAGAGAGGGAGCAGCAGGGGCATGTGGGGATTAGGCGCCCACACCTACATAACGACAACATATTATCTACCAGGTGCCAAGTCTGCAATACAGACAACAAGTACAGTATACTCCAACTCCCATGGGGCTTTAGGAAAATGTATCAAACTCTGGAAGCATACATGTATGATTCCCTAAAAACCTGGAAGCTCTGTGTGTTTAGAGCAGGATACACAGCAGGGGTGTATTCATTATGTCGTGCAAAAGAAAATATTTATTGTTTAAGAACAAAACAGAAGCAAGCACAGCAAACGGAATAAAACGGGGAGGGACATAACAGAATTTGTCCAATAGAAACTCTAGTTTTCATTGCAAAATGTTTTTTTTTGTTGTTTGGAGTAAACTAAATGCAACAGAATTGGTGTAATGAATACACCCTAGTGCTCTCCAAAATTCCCCTGGACATTCCTGACATTTTCACCAAGGGAAAAGCTGACAGACTGTTGATCGCTGGGACACAAACAGACACTGCTGTCTGGCTGCCCCGGTTCCTCTGGATACCAGGTGTGTCAGTGGACTTGAGTTACTGTGCTGTGGATGGGCTTGTTGTGGCTCTATTGAATTACCAGACAACGATGCTGGACACTGTACCAGACAGACAAACTACTCTGAACTGATGATAGGTCTACAACATGCTATATCTATAGGGTGTGTGTGTGTGTGTGTGTGTGTGTGTGTGTGTGTTGACTTCAAGCCTCTCCAACATGCCTTGTGAAGACATGCAGCAAAAAGTTGGAATTGGAATGAGATGACGCACATGAATTTGAGCCGTGTGAGTCAGTCCCTAGTGGCTGACCTCGTCTCTGTGAGAGCCAGCAGAAGACCCAGGGCTGGGAAAGATACACGGGATGAAGGGATTTTAAAGTGCAAATTAAAACACGCACAGGACTTCACGTCTCTGTTGTGGTACAGACACAATCTCAATAGAAATGTTACTTTTACACTGTCACTTTTACAACGGCTTGCAAAAATGACAGCCTCCTTCTTGGGTGTTGGTCTGTTCAATAAACATGTCAACTAGCGAACCAGACGACAGAGAAGCCTAGCCTGTGTTAGGCCCACTTACTGAGGACATGGCTGCAGTGCCCAAGGGCCCATTCTCTCCCCCCCTCCCCCCAGAACAGAGACTTTAATTAGAACTGGGTAATTAGAAACATCCATCCTCGTGCAGTAAGGCTGCCTGATGATGCTCTTCTGAGGCAGTGGAAAACAGGAGAGCTGCCAGGTCCTCCACCAGGCAGACCTGTGCTACCACAACAAGGGGAAAAGAATAGGCTGCTACTTCTTCTACCTCACAGACCGACCAAGGTGGATGAATTGAAGGAGAAACCCAGTCTGTGATACTCAGGCCTTTTCAGGTTCAGTAAAAAGGTGCTTCCTAAACCGACTGGTTTCAGCATTAAAGCCTTCATCAGGGTGTCATCCTTCACCACCACCACACAGAACAGGATCTGGTACCAGAGGAGCTGGAAGCTCACGGTGGCTAATGCAAGGCTATGACATTATATGGTGCAGCCAGCTATGACAGAACCATTACAGTCATTACATTAGAACGACATTTTACAAGACAGACCTCTGTGCTGTTTAACAGTCAAACCATCCCCCCCTATATATAATGTATGTGAATCACTAAATTGGCCTAGCTGCCCCTATGAGATGTTCTGAGAGACAGTACAGTGCTTTCTATTTAAGGAGAACACATGTATTTTCCGGTCACAAAAACAAGTCATCCTGCGTGTTCTTCCTCTGACGAGACCTCTCAGGAACTGAGTACTGAATGGGGCTTCACTAAACATCCTCCTCATCACACAAACAGCCTGCCAGCACAGCAGCTACGAGGTAGAACCCACAGACCACTGACTGACAGTAAACCATTAGGTAACAGTTCATATCATTTCAGGGCCCCGTTTCTCAAAACTAAAACTACCGGTGCCCATAGGGTGCTGCCAAGAGTCATTCTTCTGGTGAGTTTTCCGTTCGCCTGTCCAAGAGCAGAAGAAACATTATTCTCAGCATAAACAAACCAGATAGGCTGCCAGGTTACGCATCAGGGTTCGTAACAGAGTTACGTTCAGACTCGGGAGGCGTTGGGCTGAGAAAGAAGTTGTTCATCCTCAAATGGTTAGCATGGTCTGTATGCAACATGGCCTCACGCTCTTTACACAACATTCACATTTCCTTCCAAGGGAAACACTCATACTGTACAGATGCAGTGGGTCTTTCTGCTCTTCACAGATATTTCATCAGACGGGTGTAAGCCTTGGCCTGTGCATTAAGCCTTGGCCTGTGCATTAAGCCATGGCCTGTGCATTAAGCCTTACACTTCAAATATTTGCCTACAGGCAGTTCCTTGCTCACCATGACATCTTGACATATCCTACAGACTGGTGATGGCTCAATCCTAACCCAGCCTCACCAGGACATATCCTACAGACTGGTGATGGCTCAATCCTAACCCAGCCTCACCAGGACATCTTGACATATCCTACAGACTGGTAACGGCTCAATCCTAACCCAGCCTCACCAGGACATCTTGACATATCCTACAGACTGGTAACGGCTCAATCCTAACCCAGCCTCACCAGGACATCTTGACATATCCTACAGACTGGTGATGGCTCAATCCTAACCCAGCCTCACCAGGACATATCCTACAGACTGGTAACGGCTCAATCCTAACCCAGCCTCACCAGGACATATCCTACAGACTGGTAACGGCTCAATCCTAACCCAGCCTCACCAGGACATATCCTACAGACTGGTAACGGCTCAATCCTAACCCAGCCTCACCAGGACATATCCTACAGCCTGGTAACGGCTCAATCCTAACCCAGCCTCACCAGGACATATCCAACAGACTGGTAACGGCTCAATCCTAACCCAGCCTCACCAGGACATATCCTACAGACTGGTAACGGCTCAATCCTAACCCAGCCTCACCAGGACATATCCTACAGACTGGTGAAGGCTCAATCCTAACCCAGCCTCACCAGGACATATCCTACAGACTGGTGAAGGCTCAATCCTAACCCAGCCTCACCAGGACATATCCTACAGACTGGTAAAGGCTCAATTCTAACCCAGCCTCACCAGGACATATCCTACAGACTGGTAAAGGCTCAATCCTAACCCAGCCTCACCAGGACATATCCTACAGACTGGTAACGGCTCAATCCTAACCCAGCCTCACCAGGACATATCCTACAGCCTGGTAACGGCTCAATCCTAACCCAGCCTCACCAGGACATATCCTACAGACTGGTGAAGGCTCAATCCTAACCCAGCCTCACCAGGACATCTTGACATATCCTACAGCCTGGTAACGGCTCAATCCTAACCCAGCCTCACCAGGACATATCCTACAGACTGGTGAAGGCTCAATCCTAACCCAGCCTCACCAGGACATCTTGACATATCCTACAGCCTGGTAACGGCTCAATCCTAACCCAGCCTCACCAGGACATATCCTACAGACTGGTGAAGGCTCAATCCTAACCCAGCCTCACCAGGACATATCCTACAGCCTGGTAACGGCTCAATCCTAACCCAGCCTCACCAGGACATCTTGACATATCCTACAGCCTGGTAACGGCTCAATCCTAACCCAGCCTCACCAGGACATATCCAACAGACTGGTAACGGCTCAATCCTAACCCAGCCTCACCAGGACATATCCTACAGACTGGTAAAGGCTCAATCCTAACCCAGCCTCACCAGGACTGATAATGTGTGAGATGTTCACAAACTCATACAGACAGTTATTGATTTTTTCCCCGCCTCATTGTGTTGCAGTCTGTTTTCAGAACACTGTTTCCTTTCCCAGGCTGAGGGGACGTGAGCGGGCTACCCCCTGCCAGTAATGCTGTGGGGTCACATTTTTTCACAGGTCGTGGTATGCGGCTCCTGAACACGCAGGATGTTAGGCAATAGAGGAGACATATCCTTGTCTGATCTCAGAAGGGCGTTTTTTGTCATGGTAGGGCTGCACGATATGGGCAATTTTTTAAAATTGTGATTATTTTATTATTGCGATTGTGATTTGGCTTGTGATAAAAATCCAAACACTTGGGTAAACTGTTAGAATAATTTAAAAATCATTATTTATTTTAAAAAGTAAAGTGGACCGCAGCATCTTGTTTGGAACAATCGGTTGACTGCATTTGACCTAACAGAACAGAGCGCAAACTTAGTGGACGTAAGAGGAGGAGCTGCGATCCTTGAGGGCTAGCCTTGCTGTGTGTGGAAAGCAGCCGCAGGAGAAAAACAGGATTAAACTAGAAAAACGGATGTTACACACGGCTGAGTGGCATTTCAAAATATTGTATGTGATATGGATATTGAACATGTCCGTATTGCGGTTTCGATGTAAAACCGATTCATTGTGCAGCCCTACCTCATGGCTGCAGCCCTACCTCATGGCTGCAGCCCTACCTCATGGCTGCAGCCCTACCTCATGGCTGCAGCCCTACCTCATGGGTGCAGCCCTACCTCATGGCTGCAGCCCTACCTCATGGCTGCAGCCCTACCTCATGGCTGCAGCCCTACCTCATGGGTGCAGCCCTACCTCATGGGTGCAGCCCTACCTCATGGGTGCAGCCCTACCTCATGGCTGCAGCCCTACCTCATGGCTGCAGCCCTACCTCATGGCTGCAGCCCTACCTCATGGCTGCAGCCCTACCTCATGGCTGCAGCCCTACCTCATGGGTGCAGCCCTACCTCATGGGTGCAGCCCTACCTCATGGGTGCAGCCCTACCTCATGGGTGCAGCCCTACCTCATGGGTGCAGCCCTACCTCATGGGTGCAGCCCTACCTCTTGGGTGCAGCCCTACCTCTTGGGTGCAGCCCTACCTCATGGGTGCAGCCCTACCTCATGGGTGCAGCCCTACCTCATGGGTGCAGCCCTACCTCATGGGTGCAGCCCTACCTCATGGGTGCAGCCCTACCTCATGGGTGCAGCCCTACCTCATGGTTGCCTATATGTGGACACCAGAGAATTACATTTCAAGATGATCTCAGCTCCCTACCAGAAGCTCCAGCATATCTGGGAGGATATGTCATTACTCTTAAACGTTAAGGATTTACTGTCAGAATTTGATCATCCTGGCCTCTCCTGCGCTGACTCACTGACTTATTATAGACAGCCTGTATTGTACAAACAACCCAGCATTGAATGTGTAACCCTCCATCCCCAACCTCTGTGGACACTGACCTGTAGTACCGGGACTGGAGGTATGTGGAGCACACTGCCTTGGACACGTGGCTGGCTGAGCCAAAGTCTATCACCTTCACCCTGTAGGGCTGCCTGACAGGGTCCACCAGCATAATGTTCTCCGGCTTTAGATCAGCGTGGATCAGGCCCATGGTCTTCAACTTCCTCAGGGCCGTGGCCACCTGCTGCAGCACGGGTCGGATCACCTTCAGCGGCAGCGGGCTGAACTTGTTCTGCTTGAGGAAGTCATAGAGGTTCTGCTCCAGCATCTCAAACACCAGGCATGTGTGGCTGCGGTGCTGGAAGCACTCGAAGGCCCTCACCAGGTTGTGCTCATCCGCGTTCTCCCCGCTCAGCCGGGCTAGAATGCCCACCTCTATCTGGCCCTGGCGCGCATATGACGGGTGGTTCTTCAGGATCTTCACCGCCACCACCTCCCCAGTACCCCTCTTCCAGCACTTTACCACCTGTCCGAAGGTGCCGCGGCCCAGGAAGTCCAGCACCTCGTACGTGTTCTTCATGGAGCACAGGACCTCGTGCTGCACCAGCTGGTAGTCCCCGTCACCACCTCCTGCTCCGCCCGCCGCTCCCTGTTTGGTTGGGGGTCCTCCTCCGCCCCCTACAGCCGTGGGCAACCCAGATGGATTCCCCCCATTGGTCGTTTGCATCATGGCTGGCAACATGGACAGGTCCTCCACTATCTGCATGGTGCTCCCGCGGTTATCAAGCTCCTCGCTCTTACGTTTCAGCCCACATCGCTGAGCGCTGTCGGCCAAGTTCAAACCTCCACAATCACCCTCTTCCCAGTCACCTTCTGTCTCTTCCTTCCTACCTCCTCCTCTACCTTCCTCCCCCCTTCCCTGTCCTCCTGTCGCTCCACTACTGCTACCTCCCCTATCTCTGTCCGTCTGCTCCTGCCCCGTGCCCTGCCAGGGGACTGGCCCTGTGTCCTGGGGCTGCTGGGCCTCCGCCGGGCCTGTTCCTCCTGTTCCGTTCTGCTTTCTCCGTACCCCACGCACGGCCACCGTCTGTACAGGGAACTCCTGCCCGCCGCCACGCGTTCTCTCGCCCACTGCCAAGTCTCGGGTCGCAAAGGAGGGAGCGAGTCTGATCGGGTGCGCTATGCCAAGGGTTCTGCCGTTCAGAGAAGTCCGCGGTTGGGCTCTCTCATGGTACACACAGCTGCTGGGCTCCACTTTGACTTTCTTCACGCTGCAAAGGGCACTAGTCTGGGTTTGATAAATGTGTGGTGGGTAGATCCAGACTTGTGAGGCCATACCTGGACAGAGACATTCAAACGAGAAGACAGACAACGTTAGCATATTATCAAAGCTTGATCCACCTACTTAGGGAACGTCGTTTAGATGCTCAAACCCACACAACATCATCTAAAATATTAAACAGCAACTGTAAAGGTTCTAACTATAGTGTTAATGCAAAGAGCAGTGTGAAAGGTCAAAGTGTCCTAAGGGAATCCATTTCACCACGGACATGACATGTGATTTCAGTTAGGTCAACGAGGTAAGTGGCTATGAGGGGATGTCAAGTCAAATAAAATGACCCTGGGCCTAAATAAATGTAGGTGTATTTTCATGTATTCCTGCTGGGTGAGAAAGTCCAGTCTGCATAGTGATATAAAAAGACCATGTCAACAAATGACTGGAGGCTGCCGATTGGCTGATTGATTTGCATAGTGAAAAGAAAAGGTGACCTTTCCAGTTGTTCTGAACAAGCTGCACACACACACACACACACACCTGTGGTAAAGAACTTCACTATACAGGCTAAATATTTCCTTCATAAACAAGACGGAAGCTTGGACGGCTTCACTGCTGCAGTTGTGCTTTACACCACGGTGCCATTTCTCAAGAAAACGATGGAAAAGTACTGGGAGGGGGACATTTTTTCCAGAGCCTGCTCACTCTGAATGTTTGCATGTGCAATTGCATAATAGCAACACAACATTCAGCAACACAGCCCCTCCATTAAAACATCATGAATGGAGATAAGTGCATTAGCAAATACAACCAAGCAACAATCTTGCCGAGTTCAGCAAGAACAACCAGAGGCTTCCACACTGCTCTCATAATGACACTTGCATCACTCTAGGGATGACATCACAGCTGACCTTTAGCCCGTTACAACCCCACACCAAACACCTCCACAGAAAGAAACCCCACTCCCACCACAGCCAGAGACACCACGCCAATTACACCTTCCAGATTTAGTGGAAGGAGCTATAATTACAGGTGCCAAATGAGAGAACAAACACCTCGCTCTCAAGTCCCCAACTTTTCAACGATAGCAGGAACATGAGGCTCAATAGCCAAGAATCGGAACTAACGTTCCTAGTCATTGCCTACCTGTCTTCACTCTCATTCTCCTCCATGTTAGGAGATGTGGTCCTCTCTCTGAAGTTCAGTGAGACACACCCTGATGATTCCCTCCATGGGAGTTATTAGGAGGACGGTGGAGAACTACAGTATACAGTCTGCCCGGGTTGTGCTCAGCAGCAGCAGTGCAAAGCAAAAGGGAACTTCAGAAGTGCGCACTATTCAACAGGCTACAATCACGTGCTCGCAGAAAGGGGAGCCTGCCAATTCCTGACTCGCTAGACTGACTAGGCAGGCAACACTGGGTAGCTTCTGGACTGCTTGTCGTTTCAGCTTTTCTACACACACCTTTTAGGCTTTAGCTTTATTCAGAGGTTGGCCTTGCTAGCAGGCCAATGGGAGAGGGAATTTTCAAAATAAGAGCTTAACAAAATATTGCTAATAATAGTGTGCTGCTATCTTCCAGTCACTAATGCAGGGGTGTCAAACTCATTCCACGGAGGGCCTAGTGTTCCCTTTCAATTAAGACCTAGACAGACTAACTAAATAGTGGCATTAATCCATCAAAATCAAGTACAAAGGAGGGGAAACCCCAAAATATTAGGCCCACTGTGGAATGAGTTTGACACATGTGCACTAATGTGATGAGGCACAGATTAGGGTAAAGTTGGTCAGAATAAGACCAAGTAAGTAACCCTTCTCCATCAACATAGTGTTCAGAACAAGCTCAAACTGGAGTGGTAGGGTGAGAACAGGAAATGGCTTTTGGTCCCGGAGGCCTACAAGTTGAGACTAACCCAGTTCCTAACAGTGGAATCAATGATTACGAAATCTAACAAGTAACTCAAAGGGATGCGTTTAGTTTTGAATGATGGTGTCACATCAGTTGGCACCACAACAAGGCTTTCAGTCAGAGAATTAAGACAGGTCACCAAACAAAAGTAGAGGCACTTCCATTTTGAAAAGGCCATTTCAAATCCAATTGAAATATTCCCTGTTTAGCCTTTACACATTACGGAAATGTCCCAAAGGAACACTCCGTTAAATTCCTGAATTGAAATGAACGCACATGGAATCCACCCCAGCTCTGGTTGTTGCTTGTCATGAATGGCAGAAACCAGCTTGGTCCTAAGAGAAGGCCATCGAGCTCTCAGCAGTTGTGCCGTGTCACCACAGAGAACACTCATCATTGTGTGCACCATGTCCTGCTGTTCCTACAGTATGGAAAACAACCAAATCGCCCAGTAATCAGCAACACATCAATACTGGCCGCTCCACTCTCCTAATGTTCTGTATAGCCAGCCGATGACGTTAGACCTCAGCAACTGACACAGTCAAACCCTGATACAGATAAGGTTATCTAAAACGTTAACCAACCTTTACCCCTCCTTCCTCATTCAACTCCAGCCATAGACAAACTACCGCCTTACTATACATGATTTCTGCTCTGCCAAGAAGGGAGAGGCTAGTCACAACCTGCAGGGGTTAGGTGACTGCACAGGCCCACTGAGTATTACATAGGCCATCACATCGATCTCAGGCAGGAGAGCGCTAGCTTACAGGAAATGATGCTGCTCTCCTCATTTAGCCCCCCGGGGCAGGAGCAGACAGGTCGGTGGTGCTTTCTGGAAGAAAACAAGAAGAAAAAACCTCTCCATTTCTCAAAAGAACATTTGACTCCCTGCGTCCTGTCGCTGACTGTGGCAGACCATTACTGCCTGAACGAAGGACGAAAGAGAAAACAAACAGATGCTAGGAGGAGGGTGAGACTGGACTGCTCTGGAGCCTGAGGGAGTAGCTCTGGTGCAAGATGGATAGCGCTCCAGGAAGGGTGGTGTCCAGTTTACTGGCCTGATTAGCAGCCCACACTGTGCAAATATTAACCCAGCGGCCATCCCAGTGTCTGTCTGACCAACACCAGTGACTGGGAGAGGAACAGAGGGAGCGAGAAGCCAAATAGCTGCTCTGCTTGAAAAAAACCCCACAGAACATAGGAAACACAACCGGGCTCCTCAAAACAGCTCTCAACCCCTGTGGCAGAACAGTGGACCTGTTGAGATTAAAAGAAAGTAAAGGAATAAAAGCAAAAAACATCCCAAAGTTTAATGCCGAACTGTCAATCACTGGGTCTGATATAGACTGATGGTAAAATCCCTCTCAGCTGACAGAGTTGTGTTAAATGATGTCGCCTGCGTCGTCAGTTTAGACCAAGTACTGACCGTTTCACATGAGCAGCCAAGCCTCCAGTCTCCCCGGTCTGAATGAGACCATGTGGTGGAAAAACACAGCAATCCTTGGCTGCACTCGGGCTAACTGCTCAAATCCCCTGGCTTCCGCTTACTCAGACAACAAAGTTTCCAGAATCCTTCTTCAAGAAACCGGCAGACATTTAAAAGAGAAGAAAACATGCGTAAAGTCCGACCACAGGAAATGCAGGGCTGTCACAAACCACTGCGGAGGGCCCAGCCTCCTCTAGAAAACCTGCTCAACGGAAAGCACCACACAGGCTGTGTTGATGACAACGGTAGGTCTGTGAGCCACCGCTCCAGCCCCTATTCTGAGAAGGCAGATAAGGCCTGTCCTATTCCTCTGACTGCTCTACACAATCAGGCCCTATGGTGCCGTTTGGTGACAGGGCACCGAGAATCAGGCCTTTGAGACACAATAATGCTATCAAGCAGCGACCATTTTCCCTCTAAATGGGCTTTTTGTGTGAAACATCAAACTGATAAGCTAGCGGAGCTATAAGTGGACAGTGTATAGTCCCGTTCTGAAACACCCTTCCCCCCTTTAACAGTGGTGAAGAGGCTTCTGGGACAAAAGGCGACTGATGACTCGGTTCTGACTTAGAATACGTGGACAACTACAAATACCTGGGTGTCTGGTTAGACTGTAAACTCTCCTTCCAGACCCATATCAAACATCTCCAATCCAAAGTTAAATCTAGAATTGGCTTCCTATTTCGCAACAAAGCATCCTTCACTCATGCTGCCAAACATACCCTTGTAAAACTGGCCATCCTACCAATCCTCGACTTCGGCGATGTCATTTACAAAATAGCCTCCAATACCCTACTCAACAAATTGGATGCAGTCTATCACAGTGCAATCCGTTTTGTCCATCTACAAGACCCTGCTAGGTAAAGTCCCCCCTTATCTCAGCTCGCTGGTCACCATAGCATCACCCACCTGTAGCACGCGCTCCAGCAGGTATCTCTCTCTGGTCACCCCCAAAACCAATTCCTTCTTTGGCCGCCTCTCCTTCCAGTTCTCTGCTGCCAATGACTGGAACGAACTACAAAACTCTCTGAAACTGGAAACACTTATCTCCCTCACTAGCTTTAAGCACCAGCTGTCAGAGCAGCTCACAGATTACTGCACCTGTACATAGCCCACCTATAATTTAGCCCTATCAACTACCTCTTTCCCTACTGTATTTATTTTATTTATTTATTTTGTTCCTTTGCACCCCATTATTTTTATTTCTACTTTGCACATTCTTCCACTGCAAATCTACCATTCCAGTGTTTTACTTGCTATATTGTATTTACTTTGCCACCATGGCCTTTTTTGCCTTTACCTCCCTTATCTCACCTCATTTGCTCACATCGTATATAGACTTGTTTATACTGTATTATTGACTGTATGTTTGTTTTATTCCATGTGTAACTCTGTGTTGTATGTGTCGAACTGCTTTGCTTTATCTTGGCCAGGTCGCAATTGTAAATGAGAACTTGTTCTCAACTTGCCTACCTGGTTAAATAAAGGTGTTCTCAACTTGCCTACCTGGTTAAATAAAGGTGGAAAAATGACGACTGGGGGCTCTTTAATTTAGCAGAGACTCCAGAGTGTCAGCTGCAGGGCCCTGGATATCATTACCTCCTGAAGCCCAATACGCCCCCGTCGTCATGTTACATCACTCAGAGCTGCTGGGGGTTTTCAGCAGCCTTCAGCTCAAAGTAATTGCACATGGTTGACCTTTGAACCAGGCGGTCATTAAATTGAGGGGTCGAAAAAAATAAAAAGAACACACCTGTCCTCAGACCAAATAACCCAGTGAGGGGAGAGAAAGAAACTGTTTTGCCCGAGATGTGAAAAGGAGCAGGGCGCGAGAACTATAACAGCCCATACTGGTGGAAAAACGATTCAAACTAATTGTGGAAAACACATCGCCATGTTAAGGACTGCAAGTAGGCTTAGTTGGGATTGAGGCAGTAACAGGGTGCAAAGACACCCCGACTTTAAGAAAGCCTACCCTAGGGGATGTTCTCCACATGGGCTTCTTTGAGGTTTGATTCATTTGGGGATCTAGGACTTTACAAAGCACATCTCTCTCTCTAGCTTGTCCCGCACACCAGTTATATTGCAAGCACAACCAAAATGTCAGTGGACCTGGTGGTTGAGGAAGAGAATGTGTAATACACAGTTCTGCCACACAGTAAAACTCAAATTTGGTTCTCCAACTCTACAGGTCAAGCGGTGCCAGGCACCCCTGGCCCTAGCCCAGCCCTGGCCCTATCCCAGCCCTGGCCCTAGCCCAGCCCTGGCCCACACCTGGCTCTGGCCCACCCCTGGCTCTGGCCCACCCCTGGCTCTGGCCCACCCCTGGCTCTAGCCCAGCCCTGGCCCACCCCTGGACCTAGCCCACCCCTGGCCCTAGCCCAGCCCTAGCCCAGCCCTGGCCCACCCCCGGCCCACCCCCACCCCTGGCCCTAGCCCACCCCTGGCCCTGTCCCACCCCTGGCCCTAGCCCCCCCCTGGCCCACCCCTGGCCCTAGCCCACCCCTGGCCCTAGCCCACCCCTGGCCCTGTCCCACCCCTGGCCCTAGCCCCCCCCCTGGCCCACCCCTGGCCCTAGCCCACCCCTGGCCCACCCCTGGCCCTAGCCCACCCCTTGCTCCTCAATGTATGTGCCTTGGAAGATACAAAAAAATGGCCAAAACCTTCAGCAGCAAACAGAAGAACAGAGAAAACAGGAACGAGGCTGTAATTTCACTTAGAAAAGAAATGAACCCCAAGACCAAACAAATTCCTCTAAAAGTTGGCTACATTTGGATCTATCTTATAAAGTGTTTCTTTATTTACGTTTTCTATATGTGGTAAGCAATAAAAAACAATATAAAGAGGTGTTTCATTAGTAAAGGCCTTCGGGCTTTAGGCATCTTGTCAGGATCAAGGAGATAAGATACTGGGCCTGAAAGCAAAGAAACAGTGCAGGAGTCTCAGAGAATTCCTCTCATAAAAGACTGGAGGAACATTTCAGCTGAAAATGCTCTCTCAGGGGATAGTCCATCAACAACTGTCCAGCATCTCAACCCTGAGTGACTAGAGAACGACACCCAGATACCTTCCCAGAATATATCCCTGGCCTCCCCATGTAGGTTGAAGGGCAAATGTTATCATGATGTCTATCAGACTTTGGACATTTCTTTTGCTTATGTTCCTATATTCCAACTCAACATAATGCAAAAATGAGTTTCTCACCTCAGAACCATGTTTGGTTAGGACTCAAGTCCTAAGTTCAGCACATAATCATGAAGGCAAAGCCCTTTGTAAAACCCAGTCAACCCATGGGGGGGATTTCATTTTGGTGCTCCAATTCTAAAACAGATGAGGTGTAACGTCGTCAGCAACACATGCTCAGATAGACTATCCTGCCTGTAGACCATCCATCTGCTGTCCTCCCTGGCAAGACAGCAGAGACTCAGAGGCTGTCCGTCTCACCGCTGACAACACCAGATGCTTAGTGGCTGGCTGCCCAACACACGGACACAGGTGCAGTAACCCAACACTACTCAGCATCCTTAGTGTACCCTGAAATGGAGCACCTGGACACCCCAGCAGTGACTACCTCAACTGCAAAACACTGAAGAACGACTAATAGGTTACTGATTGTTACACAACCACTTGCATCTTATTTAGGCCCATCAGTCACAGTTGGGGTTATTTAGGCCCATCCGTCACAGTTGGGGTTATTTAGGCCCATCCGTCACAGTTGGGGTTATTTAGGCCCATCCGTCACAGTTGGGGTTATTTAGGCCCATCCGTCACAGTTGGGGTTATTTAGGCCCATCCGTCACAGTTGGGGTTATTTAGGCCCATCCGTCACAGTTGGGGTTATTTAGGCCCATCCGTCACAGTTGGGGTTATTTAGGCCCATCCGTCACAGTTGGGGTTATTTAGGCCCATCCGTCACAGTTGGGGTTATTTAGGCCCATCCGTCACAGTTGGGGTTATTTAGGCCCATCCGTCACAGTTGGGGTTATTTAGGCCCATCCGTCACAGTTGGGTTATTTAGGCCCATCAGTCACAGTTGGGTTATTTAGGCCCATCAGTCACAGTTGGGTTATTTAGGCCCATCAGTCACAGTTGGGGTTATTTAGGCCCATCAGTCACAGTTGGGGTTATTTAGGCCCATCAGTCACAGTTGGGGTATTTAAGCCCATCAGTCACAGTTGGGTTATTTAGGCCCATCAGTCACAGTTGGGGTATTTAAGCCCATCAGTCACAGTTGGGTTATTTAGGCCCATCAGTCACAGTTGGGGTATTTAAGCCCATCAGTCACAGTTGGGTTATTTAGGCCCATCAGTCACAGTTGGGGTATTTAAGCCCATCAGTCACAGTTGGGTTATTTAGGCCCATCAGTCACAGTTGGGTTATTTAGGCCCATCAGTCACAGTTGGGTTATTTAGGCCCATCAGTCACAGTTGGGGTATTTAAGCCCATCAGTCACAGTTGGGTTATTTAGGCCCATCAGTCACAGTTGGGTTATTTAGGCCCATCAGTCACAGTTGGGTTATTTAGGCCCATCAGTCACAGTTGGGGTATTTAAGCCCATCAGTCACAGTTGGGTTATTTAGGCCCATCAGTCACAGTTGGGTTATTTAGGCCCATCAGTCACAGTTGGGTTATTTAGGCCCATCAGTCACAGTTGGGTTATTTAGGCCCATCAGTCACAGTTGGGGTATTTAGGCCCATCAGTCACATTTGGGGTATTTAGGCCCATCAGTCACAGTTGGGTTATTTAGGCCCATCAGTAACAGTTGGGTTATTTAGGCCCATCAGTCACAGTTGGGTTATTTAGGCCCATCAGTCACAGTTGGGGTTATTTAGGCCCATCAGTCACCGTTGGGGTTATTTAGGCCCATCAGTCACAGTTGGGTTATTTAGGCCCATCAGTCACAGTTGGGTTATTTAGGCCCATCAGTCACAGTTGGGTTATTTAGGCCCATCAGTCACAGTTGGGTTATTTAGGCCCATCAGTCACAGTTGGGTTATTTAGGCCCATCCGTCACAGTTGGGTTATTTAGGCCCATCAGTCACAGTTGGGTTATTTAGGCCCATCAGTCACAGTTGGGGTATTTAGGCCCATCAGTCACAGTTGGGTTATTTAGGCCCATCAGTCACAGTTGGGGTATTTAGGCCCATCAGTCACAGTTGGGGTATTTAAGCCCATCAGTCACAGTTGGGTTATTTAGGCCCATCAGTCACAGTTGGGGTATTTAGGCCCATCAGTCACAGTTGGGTTATTTAGGCCCATCAGTCACAGTTGGGGTATTTAGGCCCATCAGTCACAGTTGGGTTATTTAGGCCCATCAGTCACAGTTGGGTTATCTATACTCTTTGAATTTAAATTAGAATTTAAGAATTGCATTTGAATTTAAAATCAATTTCTGAGTGGACTACTAGACTTCCAAACTCTGTCTCTCTTCAGTAATTAGGAGTGAACCACTAAGGGTCTGGGCAACATGTGCCCTATGCCTCTTCAAAGACTATGGTCATATGGGCTTGTCTTGTGAGTGGAGGACTGCTAAAGCAGACAGCCTTGGGCACAGATAAAGCATCATGAGGTCCCGTGCTCCAGAACATTGAGGCCTTTATCCAATAGCATGGACAGTCACATTCAACAGTCCCAGCAGAATGACGTGGTGTGTTTTGAGTGGTCACGTGGCACACCTTCCAAAATGTACTACTACTGGCTGATAAACGCCAATGGATAAACAAAAGCTGATGTGCAACAAACTGTGTACAGCGTGCCTCACTTAGAGACAAGGGAGACCAACAAACTGTGTACAGCGTGCCTCACTTAGAGACAAGGGAGACCAACAAACTGTGTACAGCGTGCCTCACTTAGAGACAAGGGAGACCAACAAACTGTGTACAGCGTGCCTCACTTAGAGACAAGGGAGACCAACAAACTGTGTACAGCGTGCCTCACTTAGAGACAAGGGAGACCAACAAACTGTGTACAGCGTGCCTCACTTAGAGACAAGGGAGACCAACAAACTGTGTACAGCGTGCCTCACTTAGAGACAAGGGAGACCAACAAACTGTGTACAGCGTGCCTCACTTAGAGACAAGGGAGACCAACAAACTGTGTACAGCGTGCCTCACTTAGAGACAAGGGAGACCAACAAACTGTGTACAGCGTGCCTCACTTAGAGACAAGGGAGACCAACAAACTGTGTACAGCGTGCCTCACTTAGAGACAAGGGAGACCAACAAACTGTGTACAGCGTGCCTCACTTAGAGACAAGGGAGACCAACAAATTGAGTGCAGGGCAGGTCAATACAGGGCGGTGACACACTGGACCAGTATAAATCTGCCTCAACGGGAGAGAACAGTCAAACACTCAACCTACAGCAGCTTATGTTGACACTGATGGGTGTGGAGCTTCTGTATGCATTAAGGACCATATGACCTCCACCTAACCAGCCACCTTAGACCCATTACAATTCACATACCACCTCCACCTCACCAGCCACCTTAGACCCACTACAATTCACATTTTGCCTCAACATATCCATGGACGACACAATCGCTGGTGCACTGCACACTGCCCTATCCCACCTGGACAAGAGGAATACCTATGTAAGGATTCTGTTCATCGACTACAGCTCAGCCTTTAACACCATAGTACCCTCCAAGCTCATCACTAAGCTCAGAGGCCTGGGTCTGAACCTCTGTGTGCAACTGGGTCCTGGACTTCCTGACGGGCCTACTCCAAGTGAAGGTAGTCAACAACACCTCCGCCAGGCTGATCCTCAACACGCTCAGCCTCCTGCTTTACTCCTGACAGCGTGGTCACACACATCCCCAACTCAATCATCAAGTTTGCTGACAACACAACAGTGGTAGACCTGATTACCAACAGCGATGAAAGCTTTCAGGGAGGATGTGAGAACTCTGGCAGAGTGGTGCCAGGAAAATAAACCTCTACCTCAACAGCTGATCATGAACTACAGGAGACAGTAGTGAGAACACGGCTCCATCCACATCAACGGAGAGGGTCAAAAGTTTAAAATTTCTCTGAGTGCACATCACTAACAACCTGAAATGGTCACTTCACACAGACAGTGTGATGAAGAAGGCGCAACAGCGCCTAAGAGCCTCACGAACTTCCACAGATGAACCATCGAGAACATCTTGTCAGGCTGTACGCATCATTACCAACGCATCACTAGGGCCACACGGTCTGCCCTCCAGGACATCTACAGCAATCGGTATCACAGGAAGGCCAAGAAGACCATCAAGGACCTCAGCCACCCGAGCCACGGCCTATTCACCCCGCTACCATATAGAAGCCGTAGACAATACAGGTGCATGAAAGGTCGGACCGAGAAACAACTTCTGGGTCATTCTCACGAAACTGACATTTGACCCACATTTTCTTTATACAAAATGTCCTCTTTGATCACAGATTAGGATCTGTACTTATCTATTTCATAATTAGGGTAAAGGGGGTGTTTGAGAATAAAAACATAATTCTGGAGGAATATAAGCAAATGAATTAACTTCACTTCTAATACTCCTCTAGATGATGCATCATGGGTGAATAAACATTTATTTAAAAACTGATTCTAATTTTTACAGGAACTTCAAAAAGTGTTACGTAATGAGACATGTCCACTGTGTTTGTACATAATAATTATAATAGTTTAATGCCAACTTTAATTAGTATACAATTTTTATGATTTACAGCAAAACATTGTTCATTTACATAAGTTAGAATTTTCCAAAATAAAATTGTAAAAAATTGACCAAAAATGTTATCCGTACGCACTTCAGTAATGATAATTTGGCGTGAAAATGTACAAAATTCATGCGAAAATGTAAAAATGTATTTAAAGGCACATTGTCAAAAACTAGGCATCTTAATCCTGAGAATGATAGTTGATTTTTGCAGATGCATCATGGTTTTGTAACTCAATTGCCTACAGACATGTTTAAAACCGGTTTCATGAGAATCCCCATTCTATCTCCAGGCCATTAGACTGTTAAACAGTCACCACGAGCCAGCCTCCGCCCAGTACCCGACCCTTAGCTGGCTAGAACAGTGACGACCACCTGTTACTCTAGCTTGCACATTAGAGACTGCTGCCCTATGTACATAGAGTCATTGAATACTGGTCATTTTAATAAATGTTTACTTACTTTATATGTATATACTGTATTCTAGTAATGGATCATCCTATATAACTACTACTATAAACACACCTTTTATTCATATTCTGTCCACACACTCTCTTCAGAAAGTATTCAGACCCCTTCCCTTTTCCCACATTGTTACATTACAGCCGTATTCTAAAATGGATTACATTTCATTTTCCCCCTCAATCTACCTACACACAGCACCCCATAATGACAAAGCAAAATGTTTATTTGTTGTGCTAATTTACTAAAAATAAAAAACAGAAATACCTTATTTACATGGGTATGGCATCCTGTTTCCATTGATCATCCTTGAGATGTTTCTACAACTTGGAGTCCATCTGTGGTAAAGTCAATTGATTGGACATGATTTGGGAAGGCAGACCCCTGTCTATATAAAAAGGACCCAGAGATGACGGTGCATGTCAAAGCAAAAACCAAACCATGAGGTCAAAGGAATTGTCTGTAGAGCTCAGAGACAGGATTGTGACTGTCTCGGAGATCTGGGGAAGGGTACCTAAAAAAATGTATGCAGCATTGAAGGTCCCCAAGAACACAGTGGCCTCCATCATTCTTAACTGGAAGAAGTTTGGAACCACCAAGACTCTTCTTAGAGCTGGCAACCCAGGGAGAAGGGCTTTGGTAAGGGAGGTCACAAGAACCCGATGGTCACTCTGACCAAACTTGTAGTGTCATACCCAACAAGACTTGAGGCTGTAATCGCTGCCAAAGGCACTTCAACAAAGTACTGATTAAAGGGTCTGAATACTTAAATGTGATATTTCAGTCATTTATTTATTATTGCAAAAAATTCAAAAAAAATGGTTCTTGCCTTGTCATTATGGAGCATTGTGTGTAGCTCTGAAGGGGAAAAAACAATTTAATCAATTTTAGAATAAGGCTGTAACATAACAAAATGTGGAAAAAGTCAAGGGGTCTGAAAACACTTTAACTATCTATCCATCCATAATATGTATAGGCCTATATATTATATTCCGGGCTCTGACATTTCTCATTCTGATATTTCTTAATTTTTCTGGATTGTGTGTGTATTGTTTATTTTTATTGCTAGGTATTACTGCACTGTTGGAGCTAAAAACAAGCATTGGACTGCGATAACATCTGCAAATCTGCGTACGCGACCAATAAACGTTGATTTGAAGACACAGGCTGCCCTGTGTCCACACCATGTGTCTACTTCCTTAAGCCACTGTTTGACTTCATACCAGAATGAGCTCAGGGTAAAAAAAACAACAGCCTTCATGCATTAATGCCCAAGGGGGGGATAGAGGGGCGGGGTTGAACAAGCACACTCAACGCAAGATCCCGAGTACCACAACTTAATCAAGTATGCTGCTTCAAATCAGGAGACCACGAGATGGTGAGCAAGGCATCATCCCCTTCTCACTCTCCCGATAGTTGTGCATCCACTCCTGCACTGCTTTCAGATTAATAAAATAAATAAACATCTGATTTTGACTTATTGGGGGGCACGCAGTAGGTGGTAGAGTAAGTATGTGTCAGCAGGGCTTATAGCAACGGCTAATGTTGCTAAACACGCTAATCACCTTAAATGATTAATCTGGGTATTCATTAGCTCTTGTTGTTGCATGAAATAGCACATTGTGAGAACACTTCACTCAGAGACAAGAAGACTGTTCGGGCACCCTGTCCAAACTCTCAAGCTATCACTCTCCCCAGAAAAGGTTGGCTGGCTCAAACCATGCCAAGGGCATTCAGCATCCACCCAATGCCTCTTACACTACCAAAAGGCCTGGGTTTAGTGCCTTCATTAGTTTCTCTCTTAGCACAAATAATGTGCTGGCAAGGAAGTCACAGGACAGAGCCCCTTCAACCGAGATGTTTGTGTTTTTACAAGGGGAGGGGTGGTGAGTTTAAACGTCAGACTGAGGCAAGAACAGATAAAGATGTCCGACTGGCAGGATCAATGTAAAGTAGGCAGAAGAATGCTAGGCCATGAAGCAAGAATGGTCATTGAAGTGGTCATTTTTCAGAATGTGTGTCAACACAGGATCAAGGAACGTCTATCAGGATGTTTTTCGGGGAAGAGGGTTGGTTGTTTTGAAGGTGGCATAGAGCCGGGTACAGGAGAGGGTTGGTTGTTTTGAAGGTGGCATAGAGCCGGGTACAGGAGTGGGTTGGTTGTTTTGAAGGTGACATAGAGCCGGGTACAGGAGTGGGTTGGTTGTTTTGAAGGCGGCATAGAGCCGGGTACAGGAGTGGGTTGGTTGTTTTGAAGGTGACATAGAGCCGGGTACAGGAGTGGGTTGGTTGTTTTGAAGGCGGCATAGAGCCGGGTACAGGAGAGGGTTGGTTGTTTTGAAGGTGGCATAGAGCCGGGTACAGGAGTGGGTTGGTTGTTTTGAAGGTGGCATAGAGCCGGGTACAGGAGAGGGTTGGTTGTTTTGAAGATGACATAGAGCCGGGTACAGGAGTGGGTTGGTTGTTTTGAAGGTGGCATAGAGCCGGGTACAGGAGTGGGTTGGTTGTTTTGAAGGTGGCATAGAGCCGGGTACAGGAGAGGGTTGGTTGTTTTGAAGGCGGCATAGAGCCGGGTACAGGAGTGGGTTGGTTGTTTTGAAGGTGGCATAGAGCCGGGTACAGGAGTGGGTTGGTTGTTTTGAAGATGGCATAGAGCCGGGTACAGGAGTGGGTTGGTTGTTTTGAAGGTGGCATAGAGCCGGGTACAGGAGTGGGTTGGTTGTTTTGAAGACGACATAGAGCCGGGTACAGGAGAGGGTTGGTTGTTTTGAAGGCGGCATAGAGCCGGGTACAGGAGTGGGTTGGTTGTTTTGAAGGTGGCATAGAGCCGGGTACAGGAGTGGGTTGGTTGTTTTGAAGGTGGCATAGAGCCGGGTACAGGAGAGGGTTGGTTGTTTTGAAGGTGGCATAGAGCCGGGTACAGGAGTGGGTTGGTTGTTTTGAAGGTGGCATAGAGCCGGGTACAGGAGTGGGTTGGTTGTTTTGAAGATGGCATAGAGCCGGGTACAGGAGTGGGTTGGTTGTTTTGAAGATGACATAGAGCCGGGTACAGGAGAGGGTTGGTTGTTTTGAAGGTGACATAGAGCCGGGTACAGGAGTGGGTTGGTTGTTTTGAAGGCGGCATAGAGCCGGGTACAGGAGAGGGTTGGTTGTTTTGAAGATGACATAGAGCCGGGTACAGGAGTGGGTTGGTTGTTTTGAAGGTGACATAGAGCCGGGTACAGGAGAGGGTTGGTTGTTTTGAAGGTGGCATAGAGCCGGGTACAGGAGAGGGTTGGTTGTTTTGAAGGTGGCATAGAGCCACAGTAGAGTAGAGGGTACAGTAGAGGGTTGGAGGAGGGGGAACAAACTGAGTGAGGAAATAACTACAATTTACCATGTATGCTAATCCCACACACATCTATTTCAACCTCGGATTTTCCCAGTGACAGTGAATATAAATTGGTCCCTGATCTGCTCTGTTCTTAAATGGCAGACGTGACGATACCCTGTTGACTACTTCTGCATGAGATAATTCCGTGCTTGGAAACAGCAAAAGGCTGGTGACGTTAATGAGGGGGTTGCTGTGGGTGAAACTAGATAGCTGACTGTCTGAAACCAACTGGCTGTATTAGAAAAACACCTTGAAGATGCATTGTTAGCCTAATCTCACACAGAGAGACAGACCTGTTTAAATAACACCTGACGTGATTTAACTAGCTAGCTACTACGGTATTCAAATGACATGTAAACGTTACAGGTATTGCCAAATGGTGAACTTGTCAATATTCTGACAAGTATTGGAGCTATAGGCTAATTTTACATTGATGAACATGTCAACACTTACTTGCTAGCCAACAGTTAACTAGTACCGTTGGATCGGCTTCCTGTCGACAAACTTCTAAATAGATACCGTAGCTAACCAAAAAAAGCACTACCTATAACAGACAAATCAAATTCACAGCGTACACCAGAAATACAACCTACTATAGCTTCCTAGCTGGCTTGCCTTCATTTTTTTATATAGCTAACGGTAGATACAACTAATAATTGTAATGATAAAAATGTGCCACATCTTTTTGCTACATGTTTATCCTTCCAAATAACATCAAAGACAATAGAACTGACTGCTTACCTTCTTATAGAGTACCAATACGTAGAATCCAGGGCTTCTCTGAACATGTTGTGGACTTAGCTATATACCCATACCATGCAGAGTTTGCCTGCACTGCTGCCATCTTGTCCTGGACAACAGGAGGGGAGACCTCGCTCTCGACAACACCCCCATCTCCCACATTTTAAACTTCAAATAACTTGAGCATATAAAGGTTCAATGACACCAATTTAACCCAGGATGTAACTATGCAGTTCAAGTTATTCTCTTGCCTCTTTGGGCGAGAAAGCCCATCTCTGAAAGGGCGTACGTTAGCCCTATTTCCCGAAAGATCTTCCCGTTCTGTCTGTCTCCAACACGTCCCTCTGCTCTGTCTAGCCCAGGCTGTGTGAAAATGTTTCTGAGTTGATGGCATTGAGCTAGACTAGACGAATCGATAGTCGAGCTGCGCGCGCCCAATGAAAAGCGCGTTCACAATGTGGCAGCTGTCAACATGTATATAATGGGCAACAGGGCCACTCATGCGTAGGATTTAGAGATGCAGTGGTCAAGACAAAAATATTTTCTTCCCAAAATAACATTAGATTCTTATTCTCATAAACTGTTTTATCATTCAAATGAATGGCAGACGAAATTGCAATGTAGGTGCCTGTTTATAGTAATATACTTCAAGACAAGTAATACAGAAACGTCATTAAATTCAAAATTGTCCATACTGATATGCGTTCAAAGATTATACATACCGAAGAAAAATATTTCCGAAGCTTGTCTAAAGGTGTTTCATAATATTTATAATATTCCAATGGGACTATTAGTCACTTGTTCTCCAAATCCATTCTCATGTTTGTTCAGTACAGTTGTGAATGTTTGGCTGATTTCTATATAGGTTTATAACTGTGACATATTATAGAGATGTTCATACTTTTTTGTATTTCTAAATTCCAGCAAAATGTTGACACTTATTTTTTTTAAATAAAACTTCTCCATTAAAGCAATAACTCAAGAGGAAATTGTTGTGTAAAATAATGTGTGTTATCTTCTTCGGGTCATACTGTACAATAATCCACAAATGTGTTGATGGTCACCAACTGTATCTTCCTCCAAGGTAGTCATTGGAGGAGGGATCATTGATATGCAAGTTACCAAGGAAACTGCCTTCTTCTTTCTCAAAAGGTCCTTCTATAGAACATGTTGTTGTCGATGGTTCCTGATTTGGAATTCAGTGTAAATAATGGAAACTGCTAAAATGAGTTACATTGACAAATATCAATGGTAACCACAGTGATCAACTTGGCAGCACGTGAGGCACTGCAGGGAAAGAAAGGTTTCAGGGGTTGGAAATACTCTGAAATGGTATTCTCTCCTAAAGAAACATGTGGGCTTGCAATTGGGCTTGTTTTGGACATGGTCTCAGGGAACAAAACAAAATAAAGCTTGAAGCCCACTCTTTCTGCATGATGTCATTGACATCAACTCAACGTATCTCCTCATACACCACTGCAGATACACCAATGAAAGGCAAAGACATAAATGTACAAACATCTGACATGCTGCCTCACAATAACCCTACAGTATAGGAACATGGACAATATGATTGCCATAGCAACTGTTCATGTTTGTCTCAGACATCTTGCTCTGTCCAGCTGTCAGGAACTGCATGAAGCATAAAAAGCCATTCACAAAACTTAAGATTCTGCAGATTCCCTATTTCAATCGGTGACGTCACTTGCTGTCACTTGCTCTGAGACCTTGAAGTAGTGGTTCACCTTGCTCTGCAAGGGCCGCGGTTAAACTGTTACACTAGCCCTAAAAGTGTATTCTACAGTTTCTTCAGAAATTCAGAACATTCATGTCAACCACGCAGTCATAATGCAGAGTTCCACAAAGACCACCCAAAGCAGTTATTAGAAATGTTCTGAAGACAAAGTGGAATCTTGCAGATATTTTTTTTCTTCTTCCTGAGAGCGACAAGCAAATACACAGCACATCCACAAACAGCCTGGAGGCACCAGCCTGACAAAGAGAGTCCTCACTGTCTGAGGTGGCCAACTGGGGTTCAACTGCAACCTAATCCAACAAGAGGCAACTGTCAATCCCAGCCCCCATCTCTGGCAGTGACAGCTCCTGTCCCTGCCTCCAGCCCCACCGTTGGGGACAAACCAAACTCTAGGCCTGGCTTGGCTCAGCCAGTGGCCTCAGCTGGTAAAGGCAACAGGTGTGAGAGGAGGGTTGTAGGGTTCCCCTCTCGCTGCCCTGTAAGCCCTTGCATCTGTCTGTTCAGCGGCTTTAGCTCCCCAGTCTTTGCAGGGAATTTGGACATATTTTTTCACTGTAGCACCACACTAACAAACCTAAGGGCCGAAAAATAGCACCCAATTCAATTCCTTATATAGCCTACATAAATGTATTATATAGCCTACATTCCTTTCTGAATTTGAAATTAATTCAATAAGTAATCATCTAGTTTTTCAAAAGTATCTGTAATCTGAATACAATATGTTTGCTGGTAACAAAACTGATTAGTTACAGTTTTCTGTAATAGGTTTAAACTGATTATGTAATCAGTCACTACCCAACCTTGCCAAGATAAAATATCAAAGGCAAATAAATGTTAATTTTAAAGAAAAGGTAAATCTGCAGAGACCTGGATTGAGTGGGAAGTCTGTACCATAATGGCCTGACCAGCTGTTTGGTGTAGGTCTATGTTGTGTATTGGCCTAAAAAAAAAGGGTCTCCTTCACATATACTATCTTGCAGTTGACATGGCCGTTAAACGTGAAGTCGTCTCACACCCTGTTGTTACCCTATGGACCTGCTCTCGTTAATCATTCCTAAAGTGAGCATTGCAATGCCTGCAGTGAGTGCAAATTACAGCAGATAATGTTTTTTTATTACTATTATAGCAGAACGTGTACGGATGATGAGCTCTGTGCTCGGTTGATATGGTCTGTTTATTTAGTCATAGTGTTGATGTGCATTCTGTCCCCCTCTGCTGTCTTAAAAATATATTACATTAAAAAAAAAAAGAGCTGACGCACACCCAGAATAACAGTTTGTGTGATGCTAACTGCGAATAAACTATAAACTATCAAAATAAAGAAAGTCACACATTCCATGTATAATATCCAAGCAATTTAATGGGTATTTCAGGCACAGTGATGCCGAATCGTTGGTAAATACCCATTAAATTGCTGGGAGATTATACATGGAGTGTGCGACTTTCTTTGTCTTGATAGTTTATAGTTTATTCGCCGTTTGTCAGCACCTCCACATAAACTATTATTCTGGGTGTGCGTCAGCTCATGTTTTTTTTATATTGTAATGAAACAGCAGGGAGCAGGTCTCGAACCCTAGACCATGCAATAGCATGCTCATGCGGCAGAGTCGATCTCCGCGTTTATAAACCCAGGGTCGTAACACTACTCCCTCCTTTCAAAGAGCGCGTCCTCGCGCTAGCTTGCGACTCTACGTCTTACAGGAACGCGCTCACCGGTCAAGCACACGCACTGTCGTGGATGCAAGGTCCGATCACTTCTGACACCAGTGTAATGAAACAGCGGGGAGCAGGTCTCGAATCCTCCACCTTCGAGCCCGAGGTCCGGCGCGCAAAAGCATGCTCATGCGGCAGTCCACAGAGTCGATTTCCGCGCTTATAAACCCAGGGTCGTTACAATATTATAAATATATTACAACAACTAGCTATGCAGACCATTTTCGGACCCAGACGTCATAGCCACGGCGTTTATAAACCTAGAGGCGCATCGCGAGACTTCCAGAACGCTTGCAAAACAGACCAAACAGAGTTTGGTCTTTTACTCAGTTATAAGGAATTCTTATCACTTTACAAGGTCCCTGTAACACCTAAAGATTTTGCAATTGTTTTAGATGCCATTCCCTCAGGTGTTACTCTGTTATTCAGAAACGTGTCAAGACCTGGCCCTCAGAGCCTACCTTCTATTGACCCTGTTGACTCATCAGTAGGAAAGATTTGTTTCTCTATTGGTCCATTCAACAACAGATCGATACGAACCTTGTTTCAGCAGGATGTTGTATACCTTATGTCATGCCTTATTGGAATGGATTTATTGATCATATATGTTGGAAAAAACGTTTGGATGTTGCCACACACGTACCTACTTGTTAACAAAATCAAGGAAGTTTCCTTTAAAATTATTCATAAATATTATCCTGCCAACCACTATATGAAGAAGTTTAAGGAAAACATCAACTCAAATTGCTCCTTTGTAATGACCACCCGGAAACAGTGTTGCATCTTTTTTGTCATTTTATTAATGTAAGAAAACTGTGGCAAGACATCAGTAGATTTATAATTTAACACATTTATGAAGATTTTACACTATTGTGGAGAGATGTACTGCTTGGATTCTTTACATATGGTAGAAATAAGCTGAAACATTTTTATGTAATTCATTTCCTTATTCTTTTGGCCAAATTTCATATATACAAATGTAAATTTACAAACAAACAAAAAACATTTTCTTCCCCACAAAAATAAATTTAACTGTATTTTAAGACAATTAAATACTCTACTAACAAAAAAGCGGTTAGATTTATTAGTGTACGTATGTCCCTTAAGGTCCTTGTGTAATTGCAATGTGATATTGTACCCCCTAGCTCGATTGTCCATTGTATATAATCTATATATACTTGTGTTCCCTCATGTACTTTTTGTATTGATTTGTTGTTAATAAAAAATATATAATAAATAAATAAAAAGAGGCGCATCGCGAGACTTCCGGGAACGCTTGCAAAACAGACCAAACAGACCAGGATGGAGTTTGGGGTTTGAGAAGTCAATGAGAAAAGTGAAAAATGATTCCTTAGTTGTTAATTTTCTCCAAATCTAAAGGTATAATCAAGAATCGAACCAATGTTTTAAGTGGTTGAATATGTTATTACTCAACATTCATGAAATTTACAAACTGACACGTTTTAATTTTCGTCAAAAACAACTTTATATCGAAGGAATGCCTTTGATTTGACGTCTTTGCTAGTCGACGTCGCCATGACAAATGTGATCGGGGTTTTCTATTGGAGAAGCAGTTTTAGCCTGTCTTCATAATGTACTGTTTTTGTCATAACGATCAAAGAGAGTAATTACATTCGTGATTCAAATGTGTTAATAATTCAATGACCCAGATATCCTATGAAAGATATTCCATTAGTGATTAAAATGTGTTGATTCAATTGCATTTTTGTGCTCTAAATATTGGTCTCATCCATACAGATATATAAAACATTAAAATGCTGTACAGAGCAACCTCAAATGTGATTTTTTTTGTCTGTAGGGGGGTTACATCCTCCAGAACATAAGGAAGTGAGCATTCAGCCACGCCATTTTGAGAAAACGGCCAGTCACAGCAGTGGGCAGACTGTGTTCATAGCTACTGGAGTCGTCGTGCAGTCATGCGATATAGCTGTTTTTAATTCAATATTTCTATGTTTAAATACTGTTGAAATTTGTAATATAGGTAAACTAAACGTAACCAGTAATGTCCACGGAAGCAACCGCCGACCAGGTAGAGCATTTCAGTTGTTTGTAGCGAACGGTTGCTAGTTAGCTACGTTACATTTTCACTCGTGTTGCATGGTGGTTCACTGACGTTAGCTAGCTAGGCCTACACCCTAGATACCGTTTAATATAGAATCTATGGATTTGAAGCGCTTTCTACATAGCTACCACACACTATTGACAATAATTACGTTGCATTATGTTTGAGAGATCTGCGGCTAAGCTAATTACGTGCTAGCTAGGTAACCTGCCAATGATTTTGGTCAGAAGTTAATGTCAGTCGACCAACTAACGTTAGCTAGCTTGTACAGGTAACACGACCTGATATGGTCTGAACGTCATGCTAACACGACTAGTTAGCGTGTGCTAGTTAGCTTTTGGCCTGTTGCTGAGAATAAACACTAGTTAATTTCGTTGCAAGCTGAAGTTAGCTACCTAGATAACATTACTGTTGCAGTTGGGCCGCGCTTTTTTGTTACGCTAGCTGACTAGCCCAAGCGTATGCAGCAATGGGTGCACGTTGTATTGCATTTATACAGTTGAGAGCTAGCTTATGGAGTTAACGGTGCGGTGTTAGAAGTTGTGCAATTGTGTTTTACATGATTAGCGAACTACCTTAGTAGCCAACTAGCTAACCATGTAAACAAGCAAGCATTTCCTCGTGTCTGCCGTTGTCCTACTCGGTTTCTTATGTGGCTAAATAAAGTAGTCCAAACTGGAAACAAGTGTAGTAGGTCAATTATAAACGAGATCTTCTAAAATGTACTCTTAAAATTGTCTTTAATATTGGCACCCTGATTGATTTATTTTCCAAAGCCACCTCTTGTTGCAGTGTATGCATGTCTGTAACCCCAATCATCTTTTCATGTCTTGCAGGCAGCTGAGTATATCCCGGAGAAGGTTAAGAAAGCAGAGAAGAAGTTGGAAGAAAACCCATATGACCTTGACGCATGGAGCATTCTGATTCGAGAAGCACAGGTTTAGTGACTCAGGGTTGCATTCCTCTTACCTGGGGTAATCGATTGGGTCAAGGGAGGGAGAGGGTGGGGCTCAAGAGGGTGGTGGGTGGGGATCTAACAGAAAAATTACAAATGTGTCATATAGGACTGTTTCAACTTGTTTGTCAACAAGTGCACATGTAAATGCATTCTACCCTTTTAGAACCAACCAATAGACAAAGCAAGGAAGACGTATGAACGACTTGTGGCCCAGTTCCCAAGCTCGGGCAGATTCTGGAAACTATTCATTGAAGCGGAGGTTAATATTTTTATCAATTTCTCACAACTACATGTGTGCATGGGTGTGCATATCCTAACAGGATCAACAATGTGACTTTCACACAACAAATAGGTCCACTTCATCTCAATGGTATTTTTTTAAAGTACGAGGGGTTTAGGTTACTATCTTAACCATTTATTTTTCAGGACGCAGACTGTATGTTCCTCAGTAGAAAAAACAACTATTTTCTACGTCTTTAAATGGGGTTAAGTGCATTTGTTGCATGTTTGATCTGCAACAGCATTAAAACTTTTTAATGGTATTGGAGTGCTTTAGCCTTTTATTCACTTGTCGTGTCTATTTATTGCCTCCTGTGTCATTTCTTTAAGGTCATTTTTGTTTTTGATCATAAACCGTATGAGTGAATGTGTTCAACTTAACATTTTTTTTCCCCCAGCACAGTTACGCTACCTTACCCCCAACAAGCGACCTATGTTTACTACGGAAGCTGTAGTATTATTGTAGGTCCCTGTTTATGCAGGCGGATGTTCACCCTGGTTTTGACCCAGCAAAGAATCCACATTACTCCAATATGTCTTTTAAAATGGTAGTTCACCCACATTACAAAATGACATTGGGTTTTTGTGGATGGTACCTGCTCCCATTCCTGCCCCCGGCCCTTATCACACCATATTGCCTACATCTTAGATGAGCCTTAAACCCCATTCCTACATAAGATAAGCTCCATCATTTCATGAGTATGCCATTAGTTTTAGACATACAAATGGATGGTTGTAATCCACTTATTTAGGGGAATAAAGTGGGTAAGTATGTGAGTTAAAAGCATGACTGACCAAGCCTCATTAATTGATGCCCACTACACGCAGCTCTGATCCGAACTAGTCATCTGGGCCCTGGGCTGTCTACAGCAGGTGAACAGAAGTCTGGGGAGGAGACCAACTCGTGCCCAGTTTAAAATCATGCCTTACTTCTTGTAGGTCTGAAGGGATTGAGTGGGAGTATGTGAACAGGTAATGCTTCACGGAGCCCCCTTCTTACACCCACAGCTTCCTTTCACATCTACAGGATTGACTAGTACATGGTGTCCCATCTTGGTCCGGCGGTATGCAGGCTTTTGTTCCAGCCCAGTGCAAATACACCTGATTCCATGTTGTTGAATCTGGGTAAAGTATTTTTTTCCCCCTGTTAATTGTGCCTACAGAACGTGACCCATGTGTGTTGGTTCTGGACTAGAGGGGAAAAGCCTGCACATACTGCTGCCCTACAAGATTGGGTTTGGACACCCCTTGTCTAAGGGTTAATTGATACCAGATTGCCTAATAGTCTCTAATGTTCAGACCGTCACCTTTGTTGGTGTATAGTGACTGGAATACAATCAGACTAGACCCTGGGGTATTTGCACCGTGCACATCTGTGAGGAGTTGGGCACATTGTTTTTAAGTCTAGAAGCTCTCCCATTCTATATACTGCTACCCTTGTTAGAATGGCCTCATTCAACACTGTTTAGCACAGCCTGTAGGTCATTCTGTAAAAGTTCAACCACCTGTTGACTTCATTTGTTTATAGCTATGTACCATAGTTTAAAGTTGGTCATTTGCATTAAAACACTTGAATTGTTTTTTTTCCCCTTCCAGTTTGGGTAGCCTTTGATTTATTTCTAGACTGCAGTCTAATCGAGCTTGCCGCAGTCTTTTTATCCCAGTTTCATTTGCCTCAACATGAGCAACCTGGGAAAAAAATAACACATTTTTGAACTTAACCGCAACCTGTCAAATAATATGGTGGTAGTTACTGCAGTATAGAAAAAGGTTACGTCAACATTCTAGTTTGGATCTAATGTGTAGAAAACGAATCATACGTTTGAATGTCTGACCTCTTCACTAACCTTTCAAGAAAATAACGTGTGCTTGTGAAGGAGTTATACAGAAACAATCCAGTATTGGGAATTCAGGTGTTTTACTTGTGAATTCACCCATTGCAGGACACTAACGTTCAGGTACAGCTTAGGGGACCATTGTCTTGATTCTGGGTCACATTTGACCTTTCGCACTTGCTTTGTGGTTTTTGTCTTCGTTTCAATACAGTTTCACTCACCTTGGTGAACTCAAGTGGTTGATCTGTGCATGCACAAGAATAAGGAAATGCATAAGTTGCGTTGTACTCAATTTGACTGTACCCTGCGGTTTGTTGAAAGTGATTTCAAGTTGCATACTGTTTAATAAAACAAATGACCAGAATTCTCTACTGTGACTTATTGCATCTTTTTCTTTATGGTGTTGATGGTTACTGCAGTCCAGTTCACAACCACCTCCTTTCCCCATAAACATTCCCATACCTAATCCCATTTTAAAGAATGCATTAGGCCTGGTGCTCTTGATTATCCCACATAGAAATTGTGCCTGTTACCTTCCTAGTTAATGTTTTTTTTTTTTTTTGGTTGGCTGCTGAGTGCGAGTTAGGTGGTAGGCCTAGTGATGTTGTGCTTGTAATGTGAATGCTTAGTTGATAGAGAACTGATGATAGCATGAAGAACTGGAGTAGGTTTGAATGTTGTGGAAGCTATATATATGGACATGTTAAACATTTGCATAATGAAGTATTTCTGTGTTGATGGACTTGGGTTTTTAAGCCTGGATTGTTGTGACTTCCTGATAAAAGCCCGTATTACTAATAGAATGTATTTTATTTGGTTGAGATTTATACAATATTAGACAATTGGATTGATTCATATTTAATTCCCCACTCGACTGGTTTGCCTGCGACGTAATAGAACAAAGTGCTTTAGAAGACTTAGTCTCTCTTGTGTCTTCTGGGTCTGGTTCTCATGTTGTAGCTAGGATAACTGAGTGAGACGCTAAAACTATTGTTAGTGAATGCTAAAGCCATGGGCTGCCGTGGATTCATACAATGACATTGTTTGCTGGCTACAGATTGTGTGGGTGTGCGTGTCTGCCCTCGAGGTGAGATGTTATCTATGTGGCCTACCTAAAGCTATGTCACTCATGTCACGGGATGTACTTCTCTATGCCTGCAGCTGTCACGGCTGGGGTTACGTCTTCTGTGTATTTTTATGTTGATTTATCTAGTGATTTACTTCAATAAATCATTGTTTACCAATCTTGTTTCATGTTGTCTGTGTAAAACTAGTGTTATTTTTCCCGTCTAACACACTTCCATAGGCTACATTTGACATAGGCCTAGTTCTCTTTAGGATCTGACTTTTTGAACAAATGTGAAATTGTTCGTCGTAATCTTGCAAGGATACTTCCCACCTCTAGATGTATACATATTGAATGAGTTATTTTCTTGCGCTGCCTATTGTTATTCCTGAAAAAGTACTTCTATTCAAGCCATACACTTTGAGGCCTAGGCAATATTTAACGTTGACAGATAATTTGAGAGCCCCTCTAATCAATGATTGTGTTAAGTGGCTTGCACAACAAGCTGAAAGCCAACCTGTGGGCTTGGTGACATTCCACTGTATTGTTCTTAGAATGGATGAGGGAAAGAAGCAGATGGAGAATTATCGAGGCAGGATTCATTCCAAGTTCAAATGTATTCTCACATTCAAACACCTGAATGTTTCTTGTCACTGTGTGTTTTGTCGTCAAAGTTTTAGGAGCTACTACCCTTGCAATTGCAACAGCAAAAGGCCTACAGTACAGGACATGCTGCTAGGCTGCTGCATTGGGAGTCCTGTGCCTGTCAAGGGCCTTTTGTCAGGGCCAGACCAACCAGTAGCTCCAGTAAAGATTGATGTTTCTCATTATGCTTAGTTGACACTGGTCTATGCTGGCAGGCCTTGGTAGAGGGAGAGTTTGAACTCCACAGGGCTTGCAGTAGGGACATAACTGATTGAGGACTCCCTCTCCCACCCAACATCAGCTGCCTGCCAGTGTGGAGACTCTCTCCTGCCACTGTCAGCCAATGAGTCACCTTGATGTCTGGCCAGGCTGACTGTCAGTAACATGTTTAGTGATTGGCACGAGCGTGGTCTTTTCCAGTGTAGTGAAGGGGCTAATATATGATTGTTTTTTAAATGCTGATGAAAATGTCAGTTTTAAAGTTTTTATTGAGCTTATATGTCTAAGTCTACAGTTTATTGGGAAGGTTGGGTATTCACAAATGGGGAAAATGTGTTCTTTACCCCATGGAACAAAGTCTAGACATCAAAACCCATTTTTCTTACAACTGCTTGATCATGTGACTCGTGTATGGTCCATGATGTACAATGAGAATAAACCCCATATCTTACAAAATTGATCTTGAAATGGTCTTTCTTGTGTGAAATTCACTTTGTTGATCTGAAAGGGATTGTATGTGTGTGTCAGAGGGAGTTTGCATGCATGCCTGTTTGTCCATATATACAATGGAAACACCTGCCTGTTGAATTAACACTTCGTTTACACTCTGTCCACAGATCAAGGCAAAAAACTATGACAAGGTAGAAAAGGTGAGTGCCAATCATACCAAAGTCTCCTCCCATTGGCCTTACAGGGGACTGAGACTGCCATGGTTGGTTGATTCTAAGGGAGGTTCCACCTCCCTGTCACTGGATGGAAACCAACATGGTTCTGACTCATCCAGTGTTGCCCTTAACAACTGAAGAAGCCATTTAAGTAACCTCTAATATATCAAGGATCAAGCCTAACCCATAAAATGTAGCTGCATGCTTTACTGCAGTACAACAGTTCACAGGAGTGGAAAATCATTGTTTATTGCCACTTGTTAAAGTCACAGAAGATGTATTTATAACCCACAGGAAACACTACACACTTAGCAGCTCAAACTGTTCTGTCTGGTGCAGATGTTTTTACTGTGTTGGTACTGTCTATTAACCATCCCCTGAAACTGAAAGGAAAAGTAGTTCTCTCATTTTCACCAAGGTGGGTTCAGTCTTTTATAGCAGCAGCGTGTTGCAAAGCCCTCGTGTACACTGCTGTTTATATCTCCAGCTGTGGTACAGTGTGCCTGCTGTCTGTCAGTGAGCTCTGTTCCGCTGGTTCTCCTGCCAGGGTAGGCTTTAGGTCACTTTCTATTAGGCAGCCCTCCCTAGAGGGAATCCCCTACTTCCCCTTTTATACAAGGAAACACACACTACAAATCACCCAGCGTATTGATTTCTCAGTATGACAGTGGGGAATAATTGAGTGCACACTGTTGTCTGAAGCGTTAATTTTCAGTAGACAGATATGTTTTTGAATAGGTGAAACTGAAACGAGGCCCTTCCCTCCTGCTGTAGTTGTTTCAGAGATGTCTGATGAAAGTGCTGCACATCGACCTGTGGAAATGCTACCTCTCCTACGTCCGAGAGACGAAAGGAAAGCTACCCAGCTACAAGTAGGTTCCCCTGTTACCCAGGAAAGGAATTGGAGGGGGACGGGCTCTTCGTGTGCTCACACACACACTTAACCATTCAGCAATGCATTTCACAGTGATAACACAACACCCTATTTTGACAAATGTTCCCAGTGCGTATCTTGATATTGTGATGTAACACAAGTCCTAACCCAGCCCTGCTTGACCTTCACCAGAGAGAAGATGGCGCAGGCGTATGACTTTGCGCTGGATAAAATCGGCATGGAGATCATGTCCTACCAGGTAAATCAAAGCATATTGGCAATTAAATGTTAAAACAAGTTGGTTGAAAATGTGCGATCTGAAATGGGTTTCCAAGCCATGATTTCTAATTCTTCTGCTCTCCCCTCAGATATGGGTGGACTACATCAACTTCCTCAAAGGAGTGTAAGCACTGCTCTTAACACAACACTTTGTTGTTTTCGTTCATTAAAAAGTACTTGAAGTCCCTAATTCCCAGGCCTTGTGTCCTTCCAGTGAGGCGGTTGGTTCGTACGCTGAAAACCAGCGAATCACGGCGGTGCGCAGGGTCTACCAGAGGGGCTGTGTGAACCCCATGATCAACATCGAGCAGCTCTGGAGAGACTACAGCAAGTATGAGGAGGTAAGACCAATGACCTATGACCCCTATGGATGGCTGAATAAGGAACCACGAGGGGTAGCAGAAAATTGTTTTCGTGTGTCATTGGTCTCATCTGTCAGTGGTGCTAAGTAGCCTGGTGTTGTACAAACAGGGCATCAACGTACATCTGGCCAAGAAGATGATTGAGGACCGCAGCAGAGACTACATGAACGCTAGGAGAGTGGCCAAGGTAAGGTACTCACAAACACACTATGATGAGGTAAACGGATTCATACTGTCTGGTAGATGATTTAATGATTGTGAGCTGTTGTTAAACTGTCTCTTCAGGAATATGAGACTGTGATGAAGGGTCTGGATAGGAACGCCCCCTCGGTGCCCCCACAGAACTCCCCCCAGGAGGCGGTGCAGGTGGAGATGTGGAAGAAGTACATCCAATGGGAGAAGAGCAACCCGCTCCGCACAGAGGACCAGACACTCATCACTAAGAGAGGTGTGGTGGGGGGAACAGTGATTCATATAGCTAGTGGTGGTGGGGGGAACAGTGATTCATATAGCTAGTGGTGGTGGGGGGGGAACAGTGATTCATATAGCTAGTGGTGGTGGGGGGGGAACAGTGATTCATATAGCTAGTGGTGGTGGGGGGGGAACAGTGATTCATATAGCTAGTGGTGGTGGGGGGGGAACAGTGATTCATATAGCTAGTGGTGGTGGGGGGGGAACAGTGATTCATATAGCTAGTGGTGGTGTGGGGGAACAGTGATTTATATAGCTAGTGGTGGTGGTGGGGGAACAGTGATTCATATAGCTAGTGGTGGTGGGAGGAACAGTGATTCATATAGCTTGTGGTGGGGGGGAACAGTGATTCATATAGCTAGTGGTGGGGGGAGGAACAGTGATTCATATAGCTTGTGGTGGGGGGGAACAGTGATTCATATAGCTAGCTAGTGGTGGTGGGAGGAACAGTGATTCATATAGCTAGTGGTGGTGGTAGGGACAGTGATTCCTGGTGGTGTGAACTTGATATAGCATGTCATCAGACTTTATAGTCACAGTAAAGTTGATAGAAATCCAGTGTTGCCTAGAGGTTTTGCTAGCATTGCAGCCCTAACGTTGTAATTGTGCTCCGTGTTGCAGTGATGTTTGCCTATGAGCAGTGTCTGTTGGTGCTGGGCCATCACCCTGATGTGTGGTATGAGGCTGCCCAGTATCTGGACCAGTCCAGTAAACTACTGGCAGAGAAGGGGGTAAGAGATGCCACTGATGGCACAATGTGTCCTAATTGGAACAGGGTTTCCTCCACATTTGAAAAGATACGTTTGTTATTTTAGACCTTACTGTTGGTTTGGTTTTTAAATGCCAGACTAGAACCCTTTCTTCCGCTCCTCAGGACATGAACAACTCTAAGGTGTTCAGTGACGAAGCAGCTAACATCTACGAGCGCGCCATCGGTACTCTACTGAAGAAGAACATGCTGCTGTACTTTTCATTCGCTGACTACGAGGAGGTGAGCTGCACAAACACCAATCATCTGTCACGGAACACTTGCCAAAACATGAGGTCATAATATGAAGATGTCAAGGGTTGCCAAGGAAATGTATAATTGACTGTCATCCATAAATGATTAGTGCATCTTTCACTGCAGACGTATTCATTTGTCTCGTCTCGTTCCTATTAAGATGAATTAATTGGATTATTCCGGAGCAATCCTTGTGTTGAGTAAAGTTGTGGAGTGTGAACCAGTATAAATGAATGTTGAATAGAGGTCCTGGAAATGTTTGACAGGCATTTAATTGATGAATGAGCTAACCCACATCTCTCCTCTTTTCAGAGTCGATTGAAGCATGAAAAGGTCCACAGCATCTACAACCGTCTGCTGGCCATCGAGGACATCGACCCCACGCTGGTCTACATCCAGTACATGAAGTTTGGCAGGCGGGCCGAGGGCATCAAGTCAGGCCGCATCATCTTTAAGAAGGCCCGGGAGGACATGCGCACGCGTCACCACGTCTACGTGACTGCAGCACTGATGGAGTACTACTGCAGTAAGGTGGGTCTACATAGGCTACGGAAAATTGTCTGAACATTTGGGATTGAGGCAATGGGACGGAGTCATCGGTTGACGGATGATGGAGAACCGAAAACAGTCGACTTGAAAATAGCGTTTGACGGACAAAAACTGATAATTGATGAATGCATATAAGATTTAATCTGTGTTCCTGTGTCTCTCTGGCCTTAGCCTGACACCCATGCCAACAGTGCAAAGAGAATATAAGGGGAAACATTATTTGTCTCAATGTTTGACTGGTCTTCCGTTACCTTCCCTCACAGGACAAATCAGTGGCCTTTAAGATATTTGAGCTGGGCTTGAAGAAATATGGAGACATTCCAGAGTATATACTTGCATACATCGATTACCTCTCACACCTTAATGGTAAGTGACAAGTGACGGATTCATTTATTGAGACTTGTCATTCACCCTCTTGTGTAACAATAACACAACCACGGGTAGCTGCCATGGCAACAGTCACTGAGATTGTATAGTTGTTTAGCGATGGTATTGAAGACTACAGGGGATCTAATATCAGTGTATTTGTTCAACATGCTGATCCTATTCTCTCTATGACATGGACCCAGTGACATCCTCTATCAATTACTCATATAGTCAAACTAGATCAAACCCAGGCAGAGGCGGTCTATAGACGCCGGTGTGTGTTTCTTTATTTCATTGGCGTGTATATACTGAACAAAAATATAAACAACATCCAAGATTTTAGTCAAGTCAAATTTATTTATATAGCCCTTCGTACATCAGCTGATATCTCAAAGTGCTGTACAGAAACCCAGCCTAAAACCCCAAACAGCAAGCAATGCAGGTGTAGAAGCACCGTGGCTAGGAAAAACTCCCTAGAAAGGCCAAAACCTAGGAAGAAACCTAGAGAGGAACCAGGCTATGTGGGGTGGCCAGTCCTCTTCTGGCTGTGCCGGGTGGAGATTATAACAGAACATGGCCAAGATGTTCAAATGTTCATGAATGACCAGCATGGTCAAATAATAATAATCACATGCAGAACAGTTGAAACTGGAGCAGCAGCACAGCCATGTGGACTGGGGACAGCAAGGAGTCATCATGCCAGGTAGTCCTGAGGCATGGTCCTAGGGCCTAGGTCCTCCCAGAGAGAGAAAGTAAGAGAGAATTAGAGTAGCATATTTAAATTCACACAGGACACCGGATAGGACAGGAGAAGTACTCCAGATATAACAGACTGACCCTAGCCCCCTGACACACAAACTATTGCAGCATAAATACTGGAGGCTGAGACAGGAGGGGAGACACCCCAAACAGGTAAGATATAACTCCACCCACTGCCAAAGCACAGCCCCCACACCACTAGAGGGATATCTTCAACCACCAACTTACCATCCTGAGACAAGGCCGAGTATAGCTGAGTTACAGTTTTAATATAAGGAAATCAGTCAATTTAAATAAATATATTAGGCCCTAATCTATAGATTTTACATGACTGGGAATACAGATATGCATCTGTTGGTCACAGATCGCTTAAAAACAAAAGGTAGGGGCGTGGATCAGAAAACCAGTCCGTATCTGGTGTGACCACCATTTGCCTCATGCAGCACAACAAGTCTCCTTCGCATCAGGCTGTTGATTGTGGCTGGTAAACTGTTTTCCCACTCCTCTTCAATGGCTGAGCAAGTTGCTGGATATTGATAGGAACAGGAACACGCTGTCGTACACGTCGATCCAGAACATCCCAAACATGCTCAATGGGTGACATGTCTGGTGAATATGCAGGCCATGGAAGAACTGAGACATTTTCAGCTTCCAGGAATTGTGTACAGATCCTTGCGTCATGGGGCTGTGCATCATCATGCTGAAATATGAGGTGATGGCTGCGGATTAATGGCATGACAATGGGCCCCAGGATTTCATCACGGTATATCTGTGCGTTCATATTGCCATCGATAAAATGCAGTTGTGTTCATTGTCCGTAGCTAATGCCTGCCCATACCATAACCCCACAACCACCATGGGGCACTCTGTTCACAACGTTGACATCAGCAAACCGCTCGCCCACACCACGCCATACAGGTGGTCTGTGGTTGTGAGGCCTATTGGACATACTGCCAAATTCTCTAAAAAGATATTGGAGGCGACTTAACATTAAATTCTCTGGCAACACCTCTGATGGACATTACTGCAGTTAGCATGCTAATTTAATGCCCCCTCAACTTCAAACACCTGTGGCATTGTGTTGTGTGACATAACTGTATATTTTACAGTGGCCTGTTATTGTCCCCAGCACAAGGTGCACCTGTGTAATGATCATGCTATTTAAAACCTCCTACAGGGTTGGTGTTCCCCCCGCGGGACGGTTGAGCTAACGTAGGCTAATGTGATTAGCATGAGGTTGTAAGTAACAAGAAAATTTCCCAGGACGAAGACATATGTGATATTGGCAGAAAGCTTAAATTATTTTTAAGATAACTGCACTGTCCAATTTCCAGTAGCTATTACAGTGAAATAATACCATGCTATTGTTTGAGGAGAGTGCACAGTTATGAACTTGAAAATGTATTAATAATCCAATTAGGCACATTTGGGCAGTCTTGATACAACATTTTGAACAGAAATGCAATGGTTCATTGGATCAGTCTTAAACGTTGCACATACACTGCTGCCTCTAGTGGCCAAAATCTATTGCGCTTAGATTTCGAAGTCATATTTTGGCCTTTCTCTTATTCACTTTCTCATATTTTGGCCTTCTAACGGCATGTTTTTTTGTAATATCTTTTACCAGATCTAATATGTTATCCTCCTACATTAATTTCACATTTCCACAAACTTCAGTGTTTCTTTTCAAATGGTATCAAGAATATGCATATCCTTGCTTCAGGTCCTGAGCTATAGTCAGTTAGATTTGGCTATGTCATTTTAGGCAAAATTTTTTGGGGAAAGGGTCTGATCCTATATTAATCAGCTTCTTGATATGCCACATGTCAGGTGGATGGATTTTCTTGGCAAAGAAGAAATTCTCACTAACAGATGTAAACAAATGTGCACAACATTTGAGAGAAATAAGCTTTTTGTGTGTATGGAACATTTCTGGGATGAAACATGGGACCAACACTTTACATGTTAACTTTATATTTTTGTTCAGTGTAGATAGTGTTATGCTGTAAATTAGGAGACGGATTCTGAGGCATTATCTGAAACATAGTGGTAGATTCATGAGTTTGAAGGCCTCACCTCTTTCTCTACCGCCCTCCAGAGGACAACAACACCAGAGTTCTGTTTGAGCGTGTTCTCACCTCGGGAAGCCTGTCGCCAGAGAAGTCTGGGTATGAGGAATTATGTTCTTACAACACCCACATTAGATCTGTCTGTTGTTGTGTTATTATAGAACACCCACATTAGATCTGTCTGGTGTTATTATAGAACATCCACACTAGATATGTCTGTTATTATAGAACACCCACATTAGATCTGTCTGTTTTTACTATAGAACACCCACATTAGATCTGTCTGTTGTTGTGTTATTATAGAACATCCACACTAGATATGTCTGTTATTATAGAACACCCACATTAGATCTGTTATTATAGAACAGCCACATTAAACCTGTCTGTTATTATAGAACAGCCACATTAAACCTGTCTGTTATTGTGTTATTATAGAACAGCCACATTAGATCTGTTATTATAGAACAGCCACATTAAACCTGTCTGTTATTATAGAACAGCCACATTAAACCTGTCTGTTATTGTGTTATTATAGAACACCCACATTAGATCTGTCTGTTATTATAGAACAGCCACATTAGATCTGTTATTATAGAACAGCCACATTAAACCTGTCTGTTATTGTGTTATTATAGAACAGCCACATTAGATCTGTCTGTTATTATAGAACAGCCACATTAGATCTGTCTGTTATTATAGAACAGCCACATTAGATCTGTCTGTTATTATAGAACAGCCACATTAAACCTGTCTGTTATTATAGAACAGCCACATTAAACCTGTCTGTTGTTGTGTTATTATAGAACAGCCACATTATATCTGTCTGTTATTATAGAACAGCCACATTAGATCTGTCTGTTATTATAGAACAGCCACATTAAACCTGTCTGTTGTTGTGTTATTATAGAACAGCCACATTATATCTGTCTGTTATTATAGAACAGCCACATTAGATCTGTCTGTTATTATAGAACAGCCACATTATATCTGTCTGTTGTTATAGAACAGCCACATTAAACCTGTCTGTTATTGTGTTATTAACGGGCCTGTGTGTTTGTCAACACCTCTCCCTCAGTGAGATCTGGGCACGTTTCTTGGCCTTTGAGAGTAACATCGGGGACCTGGCCAGTATCCTGAAGGTGGAGCGCAGGCGTTTCACGGCCTTCAAGGATGAGTACGAAGGCAAGGAGACAGCCCTGCTGGTGGACAGATACAAGTTCATGGACCTGTACCCCTGTTCTGCCAGCGAGCTCAAAGCCCTCGGATACAAGGTCTGTACAACTGGTGATTTCTTCAGCTTCATTTACACAGGAAGATGATTCTGACTGCTATGGTCTCTTCACCTGTTGAAGACTTCAATAGAATAGATCTATGGCTATGAAACAACTGGACCATTTGTGTTTCTCTCTTGTTCAACTCTTCAATCATGTGAGGGTAAAGGATATCTGTTTGGAATTCTATGATATAAACCTGTGTGTGTGCAGGACGTGTCCCGTGCCAAACTGGCAGCGTTGCTCCAGACAGAGACGGTGGTGACTCCATCGGCTCCCACGCAAAAGGACGAGGCCGACCGCAAACCAGAGTACCCCAAACCTGACACCAGCCAGATGATCCCCTACCAACCACGACACTTGGCCCGTACGTACCTTACCCCCTCCTCTACCTCTACCAGCTACAACACCTGTCTAGTAGGTACCTTACCCCTCCTCTACCTCTACCAGCTACCACACCTGTCTAGTAGGTACCTTACCCCCTCCTCTACCTCTACCAGCTACACCTGTCTAGTAGGTACCTTACCCCTCCTCTACCGCTACCAGCTACAACACCTGTCTAGTAGGTACCTTACCCCTCCTCTACCTCTACCAGCTACCACACCTTTCTAGTAGGTACCTTACCCCTCCTCTACCCCTACCACACCTGTCTAGTAGGTACCTTACCCCCTCTACCAGCTACCACACCTGTCTAGTAGGTACCTTACCCCTCCTCTACCTCTACCAGCTACAACACCTGTCTAGTAGGTACCTTACCCCTCCTCTACCTCTACCAGCTACCACACCTTTCTAGTAGGTACCTTACCCCTCCTCTACCCCTACCACACCTGTCTAGTAGGTACCTTACCCCCTCTACCAGCTACCACACCTGTCTAGTAGGTACCTTACCCCTCCTCTACCTCTACCAGCTACAACACCTGTCTAGTAGGTACCTTACCCCTCCTCTACCTCTACCAGCTACCACACCTTTCTAGTAGGTACCTTACCCCTCCTCTACCCCTACCACACCTGTCTAGTAGGTACCTTACCCCCTCTACCAGCTACCACACCTGTCTAGTAGGTACCTTACCCCTCCTCTACCTCTACCAGCTACAACACCTGTCTAGTAGGTACCTTACCCCTCCTCTACCTCTACCAGCTACCACACCTTTCTAGTAGGTACCTTACCCCTCCTCTACCCCTACCACACCTGTCTAGTAGGTACCTTACCCCCTCTACCAGCTACCACACCTGTCTAGTAGGTACCTTACCCCTCCTCTACCCCTACCACACCTGTCTAGTAGGTACCTTACCCCCTCTACCAGCTACCACACCTGTCTAGTAGGTACCTTACCCCTCCTCTACCTCTACCAGCTACCACACCTGGCTAGTATGTACCTTACCTCTCCTCTACAGCTACAACACCTGTCTAGTAGGTACCTTACCCCTCCTCTACCCCTACCAGCTACAACACCTGTCTAGTAGGTACCTTACCCCTCCTCTACCTCTACCAGCTACCACACCTTTCTAGTAGGTACCTTACCCCTCCTCTACCCCTACCAGCTACCAGACCTGGCTAGAAGGTACCTTACCCCCTCCTCTACCCCTACCAGCTACAACACCTGTCTAGTAGGTACCTTACCCCTCCTCTACCCCTACCAGCTACAACACCTGTCTAGTAGGTACCTTACCCCCTCCTCTACCACACCTGACTAGTAGGTACCTTACCCCTCCTCTACCCCTACCACACCTGTCTAGTAGGTACCTTACCCCCTCCTCTACCTCTACCAGCTACCACACCTGTCTAGTAGGTACCTTACCCCCTCCTCTACCTCTACCAGCTACAACACCTGTCTAATATGTACCTTACCCCCTCTACCCCTACCAGCTACCACACCTGACTAGTAGGTACCTTACCCCCTCCTCTACCCCTACCAGCTACCACACCTGTCTAGTAGGTACCTTACCCCCTCCTCTACCTCTACCAGCTACAACACCTGTCTAGTATGTACCTTACCCCCTCTACCCCTACCAGCTACAACACCTGTCTAGTAGGTACCTTACCACCTCCTCTACCTCTACCAGCTACAACACCTGTCTAGTATGTACCTTACCCCCTCTACCCCTACCAGCTACCACACCTGACTAGTAGGTACCTTACCTAAGACGCTCCAGCCTTTAGGAATCTCGCTCCACACTCCAGTCAAGTTGGGCTCCACTCCAGCTCCTCTCACATGCTCTGGTCTCTCAACACAGCTCCAGGACTGCACCCTGTTCCAGGGGGGGTGTTCCCGGTCCCCCCGGCCGCAGTCATCCTGATGAAGCTACTGCCTCCACCAACCTGCTTCGTGGTCAGTACCAACACCCCACCACTCGCTGTTGGTGACATCACAGTACCAACACCCCACCACTCACTGTTGGTGACATCACAGTACCAACACCCCACCACTCACTGTTGGTGACATCACTGTACAAACACCCCACCACTCACTGTTGGTGACATCACAGTACCAACACCCCACCACTCACTGTTGGTGACATCACAGTACCAACACCCCACCACTCACTGTTGGTGACATCACAGTACCAACACCCCACCACTCACTGTTGGTGACATCACAGTACCAACACCCCACCACTCACTGTTGGTGACATCACTGTACAAACACCCCACCACTCACTGTTGGTGACATCACAGTACCAACACCCCACCACTCACTGTTGGTGACATCACAGTACCAACACCCCACCACTCACTGTTGGTGACATCACTGTACAAACACCCCACCACTCACTGTTGGTGACATCACAGTACCAACACCCCACCACTCACTGTTGGTGACATCACAGTACCAACACCCCACCACTCACTGTTGGTGACATCACAGTACCAACACCCCACCACTCACTGTTGGTGACATCACAGTACCAACACCCCACCACTCACTGTTGGTGACATCACAGTGCCAACACCCCACCACTCACTGTTGGTGACATCACAGTGCCAACACCCCACCACTCACTGTTGGTGACATCACTGTACAAACACCCCACCACTCACTGTTGGTGACATCACAGTGCCAACACCTCACCACTCACTGTTGGTGACATCACAGTGCCAACACCCCACCACTCACTGTTGGTGACATCACAGTACCAACACCCCACCACTCACTGTTGGTGACATCACAGTGCCAACACCCCACCACTCACTGTTGGTGACATCATAGTGCCAACACCCCACCACTCACTGTTGGTGACATCATGTGGCTGTTGTGCTGATGTTGTGGTGTTTCTGCAGGGGCCCTTTGTGCAGGTGGATGAACTGATGGAGAGCTTCAGGAGATGTACACTACCAGAGAGTAAGTAGCTTTGAAACTGTCAGATATCACCAAGCTTTCCTTTAGATGTTCCTTTGCCTGAATAGCACACTTAATGTTGATGTGAATATCTCTCTCTCAGCTGTAGATGCAGCAGTAGAGTTGATAACGGGCAGGCAGCCTGATACCGGAGGAGAAGGGAACGGTTCCATGGAGAACCACGCCATGACCAAGTCACTGAAGAGACCCAATGCAGACTCTGATGAAGAGGAGGACAAGGGCGCTGTGGCCCCACCCGTTCACGACATCTACCGCGCTCGCCAGCAGAAGAGGATCCGGTGAACACACACTCACTCAGACACACGCACACTTGGGATGGACTCTGTACAGGAATGTAACCCATTACGTCAAACCTTTTAGGGCAAACAGACTCGTCTGCAGTTTGTCTGGAAGATGCTTTATATCCAACCATCGTTGGTCCCTCTACACACACCTGTGTTTGTTTTGTTGTTGGTGTTTTTTTAACAGTTTTATTTTTTAAAGCTGGGTGACTAATACTGTACAAAGTTTTTAATTCAACCCTTAATTTGACACTCAGCTGTTTGGCCTTGTGATCCTCTGGTGATGGACAAATGGAATCGACCTGTTTTTCTAGTCAAATTGAGAGAATACATTTCCTTTCAATAAAAAGAGGAGAAAAGAACCCAAACTAAACTGGCTCCTGTCTTGTGTGTTACTGAAATCATCACTTCTGTTCTCTTAGGTTATTTGAATGTTATTTCAAGGTCAATCATGTTTGAGGGGTAAAAGTCTACAGTATATATCTGTGGCTGTGCACATTTAATAGTCACCACTAGGGTTCAGCGTGGTGCTGTCCAGACCAGAGATTTCCAGCTGTGTGTATCAGTGCATCAGCAGAGGAGCCTGATAAAACCAGTCTCCATCTATCTAATCATATTCCCTGCCTTGATGATGAGACCTGCTCAGTACCAGACCATCATCTGTCTGTTAGGGCTGAGACAGGTCTGCCTCTGGTCACCTCCACCAGCCTGTTATTATCTCAGTAACTATGACTGATCTACGTACGGGTGCATTGTAGGCCGGTATCACACCCAGATCAATCCAGGAACTGGCTCATCTAGGGGTCTTTAAAGTGCCCTGTATTTGTGTTAACTGAATAGATTCTGGGAGAACATCCAAACCAAAGTTTAAACGTGATGGCTAATCTAGGGGTCTTTAAAGGACCCTGTATTTGTGTTAACTGAATAGATTCTGGGAGAACATCCAAACCAAAGTTTAAACGTGATGGCTAATGTGTTGGGAGGGGAGAAGTTGGTTCAGTGAGTTTAAAAATAGTGTTCTTCCCTCCGGTCCAAATCTCCACTGACCGCATTCCTCATGAGTTAAGGGTGTGGAAGAGAAGATGTGGAGAGGGGACTGATCTAAATCCCTGCTGCTATTTCCTGCTTACACAACCTAATATGTAACAATCTGATATGGACGGTAAAACTAGCCAATCAAAAATAGTATTGTTGAACGGAGCTGTGTGTGTTGGTGCATTTCACATGGATACATACTAGAATACATTTTAATGGGGCATTGGCTGTACTCTAGTTGTGTGGTTTGGAGGACAGGTGAGTTTAATATTGGCCTAGGACAGGAAGACACACTCAATAACCTTCTTTCCTAGAGGAAATCTTCCTGCTGTTCATTAAGGCAGGTACATCAATATTTATCCACCCTGCACACAATAGCTTCCACTACGGCTGATAATCAACTGACAATGAGTTGTTTGGCAGCTCACTTACCCTGGGCTCTATTAAACCTATTCACAGTGACAACGTCCTCTGTAGGAGAGAGATCCATAACAGATCACAACACTAACGATGTGCCCTCCACACCATAATGTCATATCATCTGGACACCTAGCCCCAAGTCAATCAGCCCTTTACCAGACACCTACTGTAGCCCCAAGTCAATCAGCCCTTTACCAGACACCAAGCCCCAAGTCAATCAGCCCTTTACCAGACACCTACTGTAGCCCCAAGTCAATCAACCCTTTACCAGACACCTACTGTAGCCCCAAGTCAATCAACCCTTTACTAGACACCTACTGTAGCCCCAAGTCAATCAGCCCTTTACCAGACACCTACTGTAGCCCCAAGTCAATCAACCCTTTACCAGACACCTACTGTAGCCCCAAGTCAATCAGCCCTTTACCAGACACCTACTGTAGCCCCAAGTCAATCAACCCTTTACCAGACACCTACTGTAGCCCCAAGTCAATCAGCCCTTTACCAGACACCTACTGTAGCCCCAAGTCAATCAGCCCTTTACCAGACATCTACTGTAGCCCCCAAGTCAATCAACCCTTTACCAGACACCTACTGTAGCCCCAAGTCAATCAACCCTTTACCAGACACCTACTGTAGCCCCAAGTCAATCAGCCCTTTACCAGACACCTACTGTAGCCCCAAGTCAATCAACCCTTTACCAGACACCTAGCCCCAAGTCAATCAGCCCTTTACCAGACACCTACTGTAGCCCCAAGTCAATCAACCCTTTACCAGACACCTAGCCCCAAGTCAATCAGCCCTTTACCAGACACCTACTGTAGCCCCAAGTCAATCAGCCCTTTACCAGACACCTACTGTAGCCCCAAGTCAATCAACCCTTTACCAGACACCTACTGTAGCCCCAAGTCAATCAGCCCTTTACCAGACACCTACTGTAGCCCCAAGTCAATCAGCCCTTTACCAGACACCTACTGTAGCCCCAAGTCAATCAGCCCTTTACCAGACACCTACTGTAGCCCCAAGTCAATCAGCCCTTTACCAAACACCTACTGTAGCCCCAAGTCAATCAGCCCTTTACCAGACACCTACTGTAGCCCCAAGTCAATCAACCCTTTACCAGACATCTACTGTAGCCCCAAGTCAATCAGCCCTTTACCAGACATCTACTGTAGCCCCAAGTCAATCAGCCCTTTACCAGACACCTACTGTAGCCCCAAGTCAATCAGCCCTTTACCAGACACCTACTGTAGCCCCAAGTCAATCAGCCCTTTACCAGACACCTACTGTAGCCCCAAGTCAATCAACCCTTTACCAGACATCTACTGTAGCCCCAAGTCAATCAGCCCTTTACCAGACATCTACTGTAGCCCCAAGTCAATCAGCCCTTTACCAGACACCTACTGTAGCCCCAAGTCAATCAGCCCTTTACCAGACACCTACTGTAGCCCCAAGTCAATCAGCCCTTTACCAGACACCTACTGTAGCCCAAGTCAATCAGCCCTTTACCAGACACCTACTGTAGCCCCAAGTCAATCAGCCCATTACCAGACACCTACTGTAGCCCCAAGTCTCCTCTACTGCTTCACTCCTCTCTCTTTCACTCCTCCCTCCTTCACTCCTCTCTCCTTCACTCCTCTCTCCTCCACTCCACTCCTCTCTCCTACACTCCTTCACTCATCTATACTTCACTCCTCCACTCCTTCACTCCTCTCTCCTACACTCCTTCTCTCCTCTCTCTCCTCTCTCCTCCACTCCTCTCCTTCACCCCTCTCTCCTCCACTCCTCTCCTTCACCCCTCTCTCCTTCACTACTCTCTCTCTCTCCTCTCCTCTCTCTCCTCTACACCTTCACTCCTCTCTCTCCTCCACTCCTCTCTCTCCTTCAGTCCTTCACTCCTCTCTCTCATCCACACCTTCACTCCTCTCTCTCCTCCACACCTTCACTCCTCTCTCCTCCACTCCTCTCTCTGCTTCACTCCTCTCTCTCCTTCACTCCTCTCTCTCCTCCACACCTTCACTCCTCTCTTTCCTTCACTCCTTCACTCCTCTCCTCCACACCTTCACTCCTCTCTCTTTCACCCCTCTCTCCTTCACTCCTCTCTCTCTTCCACTCCACTCCTCTCTCTCCTCCACTCCTCTCTCCTCCACTCCTCTCTCTCCCCTCCACTCCTCTCTCTCCCCTCCACTCCTCTCTCCTTCACTCCTTCACTCCTCTCTCTCCTCCACTCCTTCTCTCTCTCCTCCACTCCTCTCTCTCCTCCACTCCTCTCTCCTCCACTCCTCTCTCTCCCCTCCACTCCTCTCTCCTCCACTCCTCTCTCTCCCCACCACTCCTTCACTCCTCTCTCTCCTTCACTCCTCTCTCTCCTCCACTCCTTCACTCTCTCTCCTCCACTCTCCTCTCTCTCCTCCACTCCTCTCTCTCCTCCACTCTCCTCCACTCTCCTCTCTCCTTTACTGCTCTCTCTCCTCCACTCCTCTCTCTCCTCCACTCTCCTTTCTCCTTTACTCCTCTCTCCTCCACTCCTCTCTCTCCTCCACTCCTCTCTCTCCTCCACTCCTTCACTCTCTCTCCTCCACTCTCCTCTCTCTCCTCCACTCCTCTCTCCTTTACTGCTCTCTCTCCTCCACTCCTCTCTCTCCTCCACTCCTCTCTCTCCTCCACTCTCCTCTCTCCTCCACTCCTCTCTCTCCTCCACTCCTCTCTCTCCACCACTCTCCTTTCTCTATTCTACATGCTTTCCCTTCCGTTTGAAGAACAACATTAGTATGCTACCCCATCTGAATGGTTTTTACATTAGTATGCTACCCCATCTGAATGGTTTTTACATTAGTATGCTACCCCATCTGAATGGTTTTTACATTAGTATGCTACCCCATCTGAATGGTTTTTACATTAGTATGCTACCCCATCTGAATGGTTTTACATTAGAATGCTACCCCATCTGAATGGTTTTTACATTAGTATGCTACCCCATCTGAATGGTTTTTACATTAGTATTCTACCCCATCTGAATGGTTTTACATTAGTATGCTACCCCCATCTGAATGGTTTTTACATTAGTATGCTATCCCATCTGAATGGTTTTTACATTAGTATGCTACCCCATCTGAATGGTTTTTACATTAGTATGCTACCCCATCTGAATGGTTTTTACATTAGTATGCTACCCCATCTGAATGGTTTTTACATTAGTATGCTACCCCATCTGAATGGTTTTAACATTAGTATGCTACCCCATCTGAATGGTTTTTACATTAGTATGCTACCCCATCTGAATGGTTTTTACATTAGTATGCTACCCCATCTGAATGTTTTTTACATTAGTATGCTACCCCATCTGAATGGTTTTTACATTAGTATGCTACCCCATCTGAATGTTTTTTACATTAGAATGCTACCCCATCTGAATGGTTTTAACATTAGTATGCTACCCCATCTGAATGGTTTTTACATTAGTATGCTACCCCATCTGAATGGTTTTTACATTAGTATGCTACCCCATCTGAATGGTTTTTACATTAGTATGCTACCCCATCTGAATGGTTTTTACATTAGTATGCTACCCCATCTGAATGGTTTTTACATTAGTATGCTACCCCATCTGAATGGTTTTTACATTAGTATGCTACCCCATCTGAATGGTTTTTACATTAGTATGCTACCCCATCTGAATGGTTTTTACATTAGTATGCTACCCCATCTGAATGGTTTTTACATTAGTATGTTACCCCCATCTGAATGGTTTTTACATTAGTATGCTACCCCATCTGAATGGTTTTTACATTAGTATGTTACCCCCATCTGAATGGTTTTTACATTAGTATGCTACCCCCATCTGAATGGTTTTTACAAGATTTTATTGTGAAGCGACTGCTAGTTAGTCAAGTAAACAGAAGTGTCTGTAGGATGTCCAGTCTCAAACAGGACTGTGGATCCTCTACATCAGGATGTGCTGTGTAACCCGGGTTTCAAACACTGTAGCTACTGTGTGTCTCTGTTGTCTAATCAGACCCTTATGTCAACTGGATTGTTATGCAGCATTCAGTATCCTAGTAGTTCCTAAACTGTTGGTTGGGAACCACTTATGGGTCACGGGAGGACTACGAATTTGTTTTGCTTCATTCATCTGCTGCTAGTTAATTCTTTACAATTGGCCCAAAGAGCTCATTCCCACATCAATGTGTGGAATTCAGTAGCTTTATCAAGAGACTATGAGACCAGGCCTCTTCCGCTGCTACAAATCAGTCATGTATCGAGACCTGAATAGGACTCAAGTCAAAACGGGCAACAAGATTCTGTACTGGACTTTGAAGTATGTTTAAGTTTCAAAATATGTAAAGGTGAAGTGCTGTCGGGTTATGACGGGCATCTCCCTTAACTACAGCTGTGAACGGACAAGAGTATACGTTAAGAAACCCTGAGTACTGTCTGTGAACGGACAAGAGTATACGTTAAGAAACCCTGAGTACTGTCTGTGAACGGACAAGAGCATACGTTAAGAAACCCTGAGTACTGTCTGTGAACGGACAAGAGCATACGTTAAGAAACCCTGAGTACTGTCTGTGAACGGACAAGAGCATACGTTAAGAAACCCTGAGTACTGTCTGTGAACGGACAAGAGCATACGTTAAGAAACCCTGAGTACTGTCTGTGAACGGACAAGAGCATACGTTAAGAAACCCTGAGTACTGTCTGTGAACGGACAAGACCATACGTTAAGAAACCCTGAGTACTGTCTGTGAACGGACAAGAGTATACGTTAAGAAACCCTGAGTACTGTCTGTGAACGGACAAGAGCATACGTTAAGAAACCCTGAGTACTGTCTGTGAACGGACAAGACCATACGTTAAGAAACCCTGAGTACTGTCTGTGAACAGACAAGACCATACGTTAAGAAACCCTGAGTACTGTCTGTGAACAGACAAGAGTATACGTTAAGAAACCCTGAGTACTGTCTGTGAACGGACAAGAGCATACGTTAAGAAACCCTGAGTACTGTCTGTGAACGGACAAGAGTATACGTTAAGAAACCCTGAGTACTGTCTGTGAACGGACAAGAGCATACGTTAAGAAACCCTGAGTACTGTCTGTGAACGGACAAGACCATACGTTAAGAAACCCTGAGTACTGTCTGTGAACAGACAAGAGTATACGTTAAGAAACCCTGAGTACTGTCTGTGAACAGACAAGACCATATGTTAAGAAACCCTGAGTACTGTCTGTGAACGGACAAGACCATACGTTAAGAAACCCTGAGTACTGTCTGTGAACAGACAAGACCATACGTTAAGAAACCCTGAGTACTGTCTGTGAACGGACAAGAGTATACGTTAAGAAACCCTGAGCACTGTCTGTGAACGGACAAGAGCATACGTTAAGAAACCCTGAGTACTGTCTGTGAACGGACAAGAGTATACGTTAAGAAACCCTGAGTACTGTCTGAACGGACAAGACCATCCATTGAGAAACCCTGAGCACTGTCTGTGAACGGACAAGACCATCCATTGAGAAACCCTGAGTACTGTCTGAACGGACAAGACCATCCATTGAGAAACCCTGAGTACTGTCTGCGAACGGACAAGACCATCCATTGAGAAACCCTGAGTACTGTCTGCGAACGGACAAGACCATCCATTGAGAAACCCTGAGTACTGTCTGCGAACGGACAAGACCATCCATTGAGAAACCCTGAGTACTGTCTGTGAACGGACAAGACCATCCATTGAGAAACCCTGAGTACTGTCTGTGGGCTGGGAAGGTCTTGTCAGATTCCTCACTTCACTAGACACAGTGATGGACACCAACATTATATCCTTTCCTCAAAATCTGGTGAATGTCCAATTTATAAAAGTAATACTTCAACAGCAGGTAACACAAGTATTGGTAACTTAACCTAAATGAATACTGTGTGGACTGGGAATTTCTTGTCAGGTTCCTCATTTCACTAAGAATACTGATGACACAGACATTTTGCAGTTTTCCTAGAACTCTGGGTAATGACCAGTTCAGCCAGTAATGTGTCTACATGTGTAAATACAGTTATTGGTAACCTAAATGATCTTAGTGAGATGCGGTTAGGGACCCTGAAAACTGTGACAAGCACTTTCCTGATCTAGTATGCTAAACTAGGCCATTAAGTCACATCAGTATCACAGAACCTGTTTAACCAATTAGGCGTCCCTATACTGATTGACTTTCTTTCTCCTGAAGCCAAGTTGTTGCTGCCTTGACAAACAAGATGTTGACGTAGCGTTGGGGAATGCAGGCTAAGAAGTCTGTCTTCTCTGGGACAATATGGGATATGGAAACCCAGAGAATGAATGAGTCTAGGTATGCAACTGTCAGCTGTTGAGTAACAATAGTCTCTCTATTGCTGAGGCAGCTACTCTGTTGGTTGAGCTACAGAGACCAGAAAGAACTCGAGGGATGGTATGAATATGGATATGAATTTCAATGAATGTTTACAACAGTGGGAAAATAAATAGGACTCAAATTTGTGGATTTCAAATTTCCTCCGGCCTGATCTCAATCTCTGGACATTGTTATACTTTGAATGATATTGTGTGAGCAAACCACATGACAGCGTGGACTAGACTGGACGGCCTCACGTCAGCCTATCCTGAAACCCTTCATCTTTATTCCCCACACCATCTCCGTATTGTGTAACCACAGAGAAAGAATACATTCATTGAAACAGGATACGCAGAACGCATTCTGACCTTCTCCCAAAGTGGCAGCAGACCCGAGGTTTTGTTGAGGAATAGAACACTAGAAGCCATGTGCATCTGTCACACTATTAGTTCTCAATAACACTTTTTGTTCAGCCTGTTTCCATAGGAACCGGATAAATGTCAAATAATATCTATTATATTTTGACAGACACTTGTAGTCTCTAAACGGTGTATTTAAATTATATTTCTGGGAAGTTGTCTAGGACTGTAATTTTCTGAACTTATTTCTGAACAAATTGTTGAATGTCCCAATTGCACTGGAAGACAGGACAAATGGGTTCATTTCTTTCTGAGACAATCTCTACTTCATAAGGCTGACATCCAATTTGAACATGAAATTCTATTATCAAAATGTCATCAGAGATGATTGGCCCTGTAACAGTCAAAAGAAGAGAATTCCACATGAACTTATAAAAACAATTCTCACATTTTATTAAAGCTTTCACATTCAACTCTTCACATGAGTGAAGTAAATAAAATCTATTAGTACACTGCATTTTTACAACATTTACATCACCTTTGTCTTTTTATTTTACAAATAATACATTAGTTATTCACTTAAATATCACCCTAGTTAGCTACAGATCATCACTTGACAATCTGCTTCCAAAGTACTGGACAAAGATCTCAGGATGCCCCTTGTAGAACTGTCCCAGCAAGCGTCTCTTCTCTTTGTTGGACAGTTTGGGGTTCTCGTGGATCGTCTTCAGTAGAGCCCATAGTTCCTCTTTGGTGGTCTTCTGTTTGCTCTCCACGTACGCTCTTCCATTGACTCGCCTGCAATATGTAGAGGCTGAGTGAAGAGAAAGATAGAAGGCATTACGTCTTCATTCACCACACAAAACACAGAAGGGAGGTAAAGCTTTGTCATATATTAGTACAGATAGACAGACGTACAATCAAACAAAACAGACACCAAAAGCTCCCATACCTGTTAAGACTTGTGGGTCTTTCCCCTTCACAATGTTGGTCAGTCTATCGCTCACAAGTTTGTGCAACGACCCTGGAATCTGAGAGGAGAGGATCATATAAGTTAAACCATGTGATCAGTGCTGCTTCATCTGTTTAATCTCACACACACAACTCTGTTTACAAACTGTACTCACTGTTGGAGCTCGACTCCAATATTAAAGCTATCAGAGATATGGTAGCCTGGCTAGGCATTACACACTTTACACACTTTACACACCAAAAAAGGGTTCCAAAAGGGTTCTTCGGCTGTCCCCATAGGAGAACCCTTTTTGGTTCCAGGTAGAACCCTTTCCACAGAGGGTTCTACATGGAACCCGAAAGGGTTCTACCTGGAACCAAGGAGGGTTCTTCAAAGGGTTCTCCTATGGGGACAGCCAAAGAACCCCTTTAGAGTGTTCAGATCAGTGTCTTTCATGAAGTCCTATTCAAAGTTCATCCCACTGTTTGAGTAATAAACAGTCTATGAACAGACAGTTTGAGTAGTAAACAGTCTATTAACAGACAGTTTGAGTAGTAAACAGTCTATGAACAGACAGTTTGAGTAGTAAACAGTCTATGAACAGACAGTTTGAGTAGTAAACAGTCTTAACAGACAGTTTGAGTAGTAAACAGTCTATGAACAGACAGTTTGAGTAGTAAACAGTCTATGAACAGACAGTTTGAGTAGTAAACAGTCTTAACAGACAGTTTGAGTAGTAAACAGTCTATGAACAGACAGTTTGAGTAGTAAACAGTCTTAACAGACAGTTTGAGTAGTAAACAGTCTATTAACAGACAGTTTGAGAGGTAAACAGTCTATGAACAGACAGTTTGAGTAGTAAACAGTCTTAACAGACAGTTTGAGTAATAAACAGTCTATGAACAGACAGTTTGAGTAGTAAACAGTCTATGAACAGACAGTTTGAGTAGTAAACAGTCTATGAACAGACCGTTTGAGTAGTAAACAGTCTATGAACAGACAGTTTGAGTAGTAAACAGTCTATGAACAGACAGTTTGAGTAGTAAACAGTCTATGAACAGACAGTTTGAGTAGTAAACAGTCTTAACAGACAGTTTGAGTAATAAACAGTCTATGAACAGACAGTTTGAGTAGTAAACAGTCTATGAACAGACAGTTTGAGTAGTAAACAGTCTATGAACAGACAGTTTGAGTAGTAAACAGTCTATTAACAGACAGTTTGAGTAGTAAACAGTCTATGAACAGACAGTTTGAGTAGTAAACAGTCTATTAACAGACAGTTTGAGTAGTAAACAGTCTATTAACAGACAGTTTGAGTAGTAAACAGTCTTAACAGACAGTTTGAGTAGTAAACAGTCTTAACAGACAGTTTGAGTAGTAAACAGTCTATGAACAGACAGTTTGAGTGGTAAACAGTCTATGAACAGACAGTTTGAGTAGTAAACAGTCTATGAACAGACAGTTTGAGTAGTAAACAGTCTTAACAGACAGTTTGAGTAATAAACAGTCTATGAACAGACAGTTTGAGTAGTAAACAGTCTATGAACAGACAGTTTGAGTAGTAAACAGTCTATGAACAGACAGTTTGAGTAGTAAACAGTCTATTAACAGACAGTTTGAGTAGTAAACAGTCTATGAACAGACAGTTTGAGTAGTAAACAGTCTATTAACAGACAGTTTGAGTAGTTAACAGTCTTAACAGACAGTTTGAGAGGTAAACAGTCTATGAACAGACAGTTTGAGTAATAAACAGTCTTAACAGACAGTTTGAGTAGTAAACAGTCTATGAACAGACAGTTTGAGTAATAAACAGTCTTAACAGACAGTTTGAGAGGTAAACAGTCTATGAACAGACAGTTTGAGTAGTAAACAGTCTATGAACAGACAGTTTGAGTAGTTAACAGTCTATGAACAGACAGTTTGAGTAGTAAACAGTCTATGAACAGACAGTTTGAGTAGTAAACAGTCTATGAACAGACAGTTTGAGTAGTAAACAGTCTATGAACAGACAGTTTGAGTAGTAAACAGTCTTAACAGACAGTTTGAGTAGTTAACAGTCTATGAACAGACAGTTTGAGTAGTAAACAGTCTATGAAAAGACAGTTTGAGTAGTAAACAGTCTATGAACAGACAGTTTGAGTAGTAAACAGTCTATGAACAGACAGTTTGAGTAGTTAACAGTCTATGAACAGACAGTTTGAGTAGTAAACAGTCTTAACAGACAGTTTGAGTAGTAAACAGTCTATGAACAGACAGTTTGAGTAGTAAACAGTCTATGAACAGACAGTTTGAGTAGTTAACAGTCTATGAACAGACAGTTTGAGTAGTAAACAGTCAATGAACAGACAGTTTGAGTAGTAAACAGTCTATGAACAGACAGTTTGAGTAGTAAACAGTCTATGAACAGACAGTTTGAGTAGTAAACAGTCTTAACAGACAGTTTGAGTAGTTAACAGTCTATGAACAGACAGTTTGAGTAGTAAACAGTCTATGAACAGACAGTTTGAGTAGTAAACAGTCTATGAACAGACAGTTTGAGTAGTAAACAGTCTATGAACAGACAGTTTGAGTAGTTAACAGTCTATGAACAGACAGTTTGAGTAGTAAACAGTCTTAACAGACAGTTTGAGTAGTAAACAGTCTATGAACAGACAGTTTGAGTAGTAAACAGTCTATTAACAGACAGTTTGAGTAGTAAACAGTCTTAACAGACAGTTTGAGTAGTAAACAGTCTATGAACAGACAGTTTGAGTAGTAAACAGTCTATGAACAGACAGTTTGAGTAGTAAACAGTCTATGAACAGACAGTTTGAGTAGTAAACAGTCTATGAACAGACAGTTTGAGTAGTAAACAGTCTATGAACAGACAGTTTGAGTAGTAAACAGTCTATGAACAGACAGTTTGAGTAGTAAACAGTCTATGAACAGACAGTTTGAGTAGTAAACAGTCTATGAACAGACAGTTTGAGTAGTAAACAGTCTTAACAGACAGTTTGAGTAGTAAACAGTCTATGAACAGACAGTTTGAGTAGTAAACAGTCTATGAACAGACAGTTTGAGTAGTAAACAGTCTATGAACAGACAGTTTGAGTAGTAAACAGTCTTAACAGACAGTTTGAGTAGTAAACAGTCTATGAACAGACAGTTTGAGTAGTAAACAGTCTTAACAGACAGTTTGAGTAGTAAACAGTCTATGAACAGACAGTTTGAGTAGTAAACAGTCTTAACAGACAGTTTGAGTAGTAAACAGTCTATGAACAGACAGTTTGAGTGGTAAACAGTCTATTAACAGACAGTTTGAGTAGTAAACAGTCTATTAACAGACAGTTTGAGTAGTAAACAGTCTATGAACAGACAGTTTGAGTAGTAAACAGTCTATGAACAGACAGTTTGAGTAGTAAACAGTCTATGAACAGACCGTTTGAGTAGTAAACAGTCTATGAACAGACAGTTTGAGTAGTAAACAGTCTATGAACAGACAGTTTGAGTAGTAAACAGTCTATGAACAGACAGTTTGAGTAGTAAACAGTCTTAACAGACAGTTTGAGTAATAAACAGTCTATGAACAGACAGTTTGAGTAGTAAACAGTCTATGAACAGACAGTTTGAGTAGTAAACAGTCTATGAACAGACAGTTTGAGTAGTAAACAGTCTATTAACAGACAGTTTGAGTAGTAAACAGTCTATGAACAGACAGTTTGAGTAGTAAACAGTCTATTAACAGACAGTTTGAGTAGTAAACAGTCTATTAACAGACAGTTTGAGTAGTAAACAGTCTTAACAGACAGTTTGAGTAGTAAACAGTCTTAACAGACAGTTTGAGTAGTAAACAGTCTATGAACAGACAGTTTGAGTGGTAAACAGTCTATGAACAGACAGTTTGAGTAGTAAACAGTCTATGAACAGACAGTTTGAGTAGTAAACAGTCTTAACAGACAGTTTGAGTAATAAACAGTCTATGAACAGACAGTTTGAGTAGTAAACAGTCTATGAACAGACAGTTTGAGTAGTAAACAGTCTATGAACAGACAGTTTGAGTAGTAAACAGTCTATTAACAGACAGTTTGAGTAGTAAACAGTCTATGAACAGACAGTTTGAGTAGTAAACAGTCTATTAACAGACAGTTTGAGTAGTAAACAGTCTATTAACAGACAGTTTGAGTAGTAAACAGTCTTAACAGACAGTTTGAGTAGTAAACAGTCTTAACAGACAGTTTGAGTAGTAAACAGTCTATGAACAGACAGTTTGAGTGGTAAACAGTCTATGAACAGACAGTTTGAGTAGTAAACAGTCTATGAACAGACAGTTTGAGTAGTAAACAGTCTATTAACAGACAGTTTGAGTAGTAAACAGTCTATTAACAGACAGTTTGAGTAATAAACAGTCTTAACAGACAGTTTGAGAGGTAAACAGTCTATGAACAGACAGTTTGAGTAATAAACAGTCTTAACAGACAGTTTGAGTAGTAAACAGTCTATGAACAGACAGTTTGAGTAATAAACAGTCTTAACAGACAGTTTGAGAGGTAAACAGTCTATGAACAGACAGTTTGAGTAGTAAACAGTCTATGAACAGACAGTTTGAGTAGTTAACAGTCTATGAACAGACAGTTTGAGTAGTAAACAGTCTATGAACAGACAGTTTGAGTAGTAAACAGTCTATGAACAGACAGTTTGAGTAGTAAACAGTCTATGAACAGACAGTTTGAGTAGTAAACAGTCTTAACAGACAGTTTGAGTAGTTAACAGTCTATGAACAGACAGTTTGAGTAGTAAACAGTCTATGAAAAGACAGTTTGAGTAGTAAACAGTCTATGAACAGACAGTTTGAGTAGTAAACAGTCTATGAACAGACAGTTTGAGTAGTTAACAGTCTATGAACAGACAGTTTGAGTAGTAAACAGTCTTAACAGACAGTTTGAGTAGTAAACAGTCTATGAACAGACAGTTTGAGTAGTAAACAGTCTATGAACAGACAGTTTGAGTAGTTAACAGTCTATGAACAGACAGTTTGAGTAGTAAACAGTCAATGAACAGACAGTTTGAGTAGTAAACAGTCTATGAACAGACAGTTTGAGTAGTAAACAGTCTATGAACAGACAGTTTGAGTAGTAAACAGTCTTAACAGACAGTTTGAGTAGTTAACAGTCTATGAACAGACAGTTTGAGTAGTAAACAGTCTATGAACAGACAGTTTGAGTAGTAAACAGTCTATGAACAGACAGTTTGAGTAGTAAACAGTCTATGAACAGACAGTTTGAGTAGTTAACAGTCTATGAACAGACAGTTTGAGTAGTAAACAGTCTTAACAGACAGTTTGAGTGGTAAACAGTCTATGAACAGACAGTTTGAGTAGTAAACAGTCTATTAACAGACAGTTTGAGTAGTAAACAGTCTTAACAGACAGTTTGAGTAGTAAACAGTCTATGAACAGACAGTTTGAGTAGTAAACAGTCTATGAACAGACAGTTTGAGTAGTAAACAGTCTATGAACAGACAGTTTGAGTAGTAAACAGTCTATGAACAGACAGTTTGAGTAGTAAACAGTCTATGAACAGACAGTTTGAGTAGTAAACAGTCTATGAACAGACAGTTTGAGTAGTAAACAGTCTATGAACAGACAGTTTGAGTAGTAAACAGTCTATGAACAGACAGTTTGAGTAGTAAACAGTCTATGAACAGACAGTTTGAGTAGTAAACAGTCTATGAACAGACAGTTTGAGTAGTAAACAGTCTTAACAGACAGTTTGAGTAATAAACAGTCTATGAACAGACAGTTTGAGTAGTAAACAGTCTATGAACAGACAGTTTGAGTAGTAAACAGTCTATGAACAGACAGTTTGAGTAGTAAACAGTCTTAACAGACAGTTTGAGTAATAAACAGTCTATGAACAGACAGTTTGAGTAGTAAACAGTCTATGAACAGACAGTTTGAGTAGTAAACAGTCTATGAACAGACAGTTTGAGTAGTAAACAGTCTATTAACAGACAGTTTGAGTAGTAAACAGTCTATGAACAGACAGTTTGAGTAGTAAACAGTCTATTAACAGACAGTTTGAGTAGTAAACAGTCTATTAACAGACAGTTTGAGTAGTAAACAGTCTTAACAGACAGTTTGAGTAGTAAACAGTCTTAACAGACAGTTTGAGTAGTAAACAGTCTATGAACAGACAGTTTGAGTGGTAAACAGTCTATGAACAGACAGTTTGAGTAGTAAACAGTCTATGAACAGACAGTTTGAGTAGTAAACAGTCTTAACAGACAGTTTGAGTAATAAACAGTCTATGAACAGACAGTTTGAGTAGTAAACAGTCTATGAACAGACAGTTTGAGTAGTAAACAGTCTATGAACAGACAGTTTGAGTAGTAAACAGTCTATTAACAGACAGTTTGAGTAGTAAACAGTCTATGAACAGACAGTTTGAGTAGTAAACAGTCTATTAACAGACAGTTTGAGTAGTAAACAGTCTATTAACAGACAGTTTGAGTAGTAAACAGTCTTAACAGACAGTTTGAGTAGTAAACAGTCTTAACAGACAGTTTGAGTAGTAAACAGTCTATGAACAGACAGTTTGAGTGGTAAACAGTCTATGAACAGACAGTTTGAGTAGTAAACAGTCTATGAACAGACAGTTTGAGTAGTAAACAGTCTATTAACAGACAGTTTGAGTAATAAACAGTCTTAACAGACAGTTTGAGAGGTAAACAGTCTATGAACAGACAGTTTGAGTAATAAACAGTCTTAACAGACAGTTTGAGTAGTAAACAGTCTATGAACAGACAGTTTGAGTAATAAACAGTCTTAACAGACAGTTTGAGAGGTAAACAGTCTATGAACAGACAGTTTGAGTAGTAAACAGTCTATGAACAGACAGTTTGAGTAGTTAACAGTCTATGAACAGACAGTTTGAGTAGTAAACAGTCTATGAACAGACAGTTTGAGTAGTAAACAGTCTATGAACAGACAGTTTGAGTAGTAAACAGTCTATGAACAGACAGTTTGAGTAGTAAACAGTCTTAACAGACAGTTTGAGTAGTTAACAGTCTATGAACAGACAGTTTGAGTAGTAAACAGTCTATGAAAAGACAGTTTGAGTAGTAAACAGTCTATGAACAGACAGTTTGAGTAGTAAACAGTCTATGAACAGACAGTTTGAGTAGTTAACAGTCTATGAACAGACAGTTTGAGTAGTAAACAGTCTTAACAGACAGTTTGAGTAGTAAACAGTCTATGAACAGACAGTTTGAGTAGTAAACAGTCTATGAACAGACAGTTTGAGTAGTTAACAGTCTATGAACAGACAGTTTGAGTAGTAAACAGTCAATGAACAGACAGTTTGAGTAGTAAACAGTCTATGAACAGACAGTTTGAGTAGTAAACAGTCTATGAACAGACAGTTTGAGTAGTAAACAGTCTTAACAGACAGTTTGAGTAGTTAACAGTCTATGAACAGACAGTTTGAGTAGTAAACAGTCTATGAACAGACAGTTTGAGTAGTAAACAGTCTATGAACAGACAGTTTGAGTAGTAAACAGTCTATGAACAGACAGTTTGAGTAGTTAACAGTCTATGAACAGACAGTTTGAGTAGTAAACAGTCTTAACAGACAGTTTGAGTAGTAAACAGTCTATGAACAGACAGTTTGAGTAGTAAACAGTCTATTAACAGACAGTTTGAGTAGTAAACAGTCTTAACAGACAGTTTGAGTAGTAAACAGTCTATGAACAGACAGTTTGAGTAGTAAACAGTCTATGAACAGACAGTTTGAGTAGTAAACAGTCTATGAACAGACAGTTTGAGTAGTAAACAGTCTATGAACAGACAGTTTGAGTAGTAAACAGTCTATGAACAGACAGTTTGAGTAGTAAACAGTCTATGAACAGACAGTTTGAGTAGTAAACAGTCTATGAACAGACAGTTTGAGTAGTAAACAGTCTATGAACAGACAGTTTGAGTAGTAAACAGTCTTAACAGACAGTTTGAGTAGTAAACAGTCTATGAACAGACAGTTTGAGTAGTAAACAGTCTATGAACAGACAGTTTGAGTAGTAAACAGTCTATGAACAGACAGTTTGAGTAGTAAACAGTCTTAACAGACAGTTTGAGTAATAAACAGTCTATGAACAGACAGTTTGAGTAGTAAACAGTCTATGAACAGACAGTTTGAGTAGTAAACAGTCTATGAACAGACAGTTTGAGTAGTAAACAGTCTATTAACAGACAGTTTGAGTAGTAAACAGTCTATGAACAGACAGTTTGAGTAGTAAACAGTCTATTAACAGACAGTTTGAGTAGTAAACAGTCTATTAACAGACAGTTTGAGTAGTAAACAGTCTTAACAGACAGTTTGAGTAGTAAACAGTCTTAACAGACAGTTTGAGTAGTAAACAGTCTATGAACAGACAGTTTGAGTGGTAAACAGTCTATGAACAGACAGTTTGAGTAGTAAACAGTCTATGAACAGACAGTTTGAGTAGTAAACAGTCTATTAACAGACAGTTTGAGTAGTAAACAGTCTATTAACAGACAGTTTGAGTAATAAACAGTCTTAACAGACAGTTTGAGAGGTAAACAGTCTATGAACAGACAGTTTGAGTAGTAAACAGTCTATGAACAGACAGTTTGAGTAGTAAACAGTCTATTAACAGACAGTTTGAGTAGTAAACAGTCTATGAACAGACAGTTTGAGTAGTAAACAGTCTATTAACAGACAGTTTGAGTAGTAAACAGTCTATTAACAGACAGTTTGAGTAGTAAACAGTCTTAACAGACAGTTTGAGTAGTAAACAGTCTTAACAGACAGTTTGAGTAGTAAACAGTCTATGAACAGACAGTTTGAGTGGTAAACAGTCTATGAACAGACAGTTTGAGTAGTAAACAGTCTATGAACAGACAGTTTGAGTAGTAAACAGTCTATTAACAGACAGTTTGAGTAATAAACAGTCTTAACAGACAGTTTGAGAGGTAAACAGTCTATGAACAGACAGTTTGAGTAATAAACAGTCTTAACAGACAGTTTGAGTAGTAAACAGTCTATGAACAGACAGTTTGAGTAATAAACAGTCTTAACAGACAGTTTGAGAGGTAAACAGTCTATGAACAGACAGTTTGAGTAGTAAACAGTCTATGAACAGACAGTTTGAGTAGTTAACAGTCTATGAACAGACAGTTTGAGTAGTAAACAGTCTATGAACAGACAGTTTGAGTAGTAAACAGTCTATGAACAGACAGTTTGAGTAGTAAACAGTCTATGAACAGACAGTTTGAGTAGTAAACAGTCTTAACAGACAGTTTGAGTAGTTAACAGTCTATGAACAGACAGTTTGAGTAGTAAACAGTCTATGAAAAGACAGTTTGAGTAGTAAACAGTCTATGAACAGACAGTTTGAGTAGTAAACAGTCTATGAACAGACAGTTTGAGTAGTTAACAGTCTATGAACAGACAGTTTGAGTAGTAAACAGTCTTAACAGACAGTTTGAGTAGTAAACAGTCTATGAACAGACAGTTTGAGTAGTAAACAGTCTATGAACAGACAGTTTGAGTAGTTAACAGTCTATGAACAGACAGTTTGAGTAGTAAACAGTCAATGAACAGACAGTTTGAGTAGTAAACAGTCTATGAACAGACAGTTTGAGTAGTAAACAGTCTATGAACAGACAGTTTGAGTAGTAAACAGTCTTAACAGACAGTTTGAGTAGTTAACAGTCTATGAACAGACAGTTTGAGTAGTAAACAGTCTATGAACAGACAGTTTGAGTAGTAAACAGTCTATGAACAGACAGTTTGAGTAGTAAACAGTCTATGAACAGACAGTTTGAGTAGTTAACAGTCTATGAACAGACAGTTTGAGTAGTAAACAGTCTTAACAGACAGTTTGAGTAGTAAACAGTCTATGAACAGACAGTTTGAGTAGTAAACAGTCTATTAACAGACAGTTTGAGTAGTAAACAGTCTTAACAGACAGTTTGAGTAGTAAACAGTCTATGAACAGACAGTTTGAGTAGTAAACAGTCTATGAACAGACAGTTTGAGTAGTAAACAGTCTATGAACAGACAGTTTGAGTAGTAAACAGTCTATGAACAGACAGTTTGAGTAGTAAACAGTCTATGAACAGACAGTTTGAGTAGTAAACAGTCTATGAACAGACAGTTTGAGTAGTAAACAGTCTATGAACAGACAGTTTGAGTAGTAAACAGTCTATGAACAGACAGTTTGAGTAGTAAACAGTCTTAACAGACAGTTTGAGTAGTAAACAGTCTATGAACAGACAGTTTGAGTAGTAAACAGTCTATGAACAGACAGTTTGAGTAGTAAACAGTCTATGAACAGACAGTTTGAGTAGTAAACAGTCTTAACAGACAGTTTGAGTAATAAACAGTCTATGAACAGACAGTTTGAGTAGTAAACAGTCTATGAACAGACAGTTTGAGTAGTAAACAGTCTATGAACAGACAGTTTGAGTAGTAAACAGTCTATTAACAGACAGTTTGAGTAGTAAACAGTCTATGAACAGACAGTTTGAGTAGTAAACAGTCTATTAACAGACAGTTTGAGTAGTAAACAGTCTATTAACAGACAGTTTGAGTAGTAAACAGTCTTAACAGACAGTTTGAGTAGTAAACAGTCTTAACAGACAGTTTGAGTAGTAAACAGTCTATGAACAGACAGTTTGAGTAGTAAACAGTCTATTAACAGACAGTTTGAGTAGTAAACAGTCTATGAACAGACAGTTTGAGTAGTAAACAGTCTATTAACAGACAGTTTGAGTAGTAAACAGTCTTAACAGACAGTTTGAGAGGTAAACAGTCTTAACAGACAGTTTGAGTAGTAAACAGTCTTAACAGACAGTTTGAGTAGTAAACAGTCTATGAACAGACAGTTTGAGTGGTAAACAGTCTATGAACAGACAGTTTGAGTAGTAAACAGTCTATGAACAGACAGTTTGAGTAGTAAACAGTCTTAACAGACAGTTTGAGTAATAAACAGTCTATGAACAGACAGTTTGAGTAGTAAACAGTCTATGAACAGACAGTTTGAGTAGTAAACAGTCTATGAACAGACAGTTTGAGTAGTAAACAGTCTATTAACAGACAGTTTGAGTAGTAAACAGTCTATGAACAGACAGTTTGAGTAGTAAACAGTCTATTAACAGACAGTTTGAGTAGTAAACAGTCTATTAACAGACAGTTTGAGTAGTAAACAGTCTTAACAGACAGTTTGAGTAGTAAACAGTCTTAACAGACAGTTTGAGTAGTAAACAGTCTATGAACAGACAGTTTGAGTGGTAAACAGTCTATGAACAGACAGTTTGAGTAGTAAACAGTCTATGAACAGACAGTTTGAGTAGTAAACAGTCTATTAACAGACAGTTTGAGTAGTAAACAGTCTATTAACAGACAGTTTGAGTAATAAACAGTCTTAACAGACAGTTTGAGTAATAAACAGTCTATGAACAGACAGTTTGAGTAATAAACAGTCTTAACAGACAGTTTGAGAGGTAAACAGTCTATGAACAGACAGTTTGAGTAATAAACAGTCTTAACAGACAGTTTGAGTAGTAAACAGTCTATGAACAGACAGTTTGAGTAATAAACAGTCTTAACAGACAGTTTGAGAGGTAAACAGTCTATGAACAGACAGTTTGAGTAGTAAACAGTCTATGAACAGACAGTTTGAGTAGTTAACAGTCTATGAACAGACAGTTTGAGTAGTAAACAGTCTATGAACAGACAGTTTGAGTAGTAAACAGTCTATGAACAGACAGTTTGAGTAGTAAACAGTCTATGAACAGACAGTTTGAGTAGTAAACAGTCTTAACAGACAGTTTGAGTAGTTAACAGTCTATGAACAGACAGTTTGAGTAGTAAACAGTCTATGAACAGACAGTTTGAGTAGTAAACAGTCTTAACAGACAGTTTGAGTAGTAAACAGTCTTAACAGACAGTTTGAGTAGTAAACAGTCTATGAACAGACAGTTTGAGTGGTAAACAGTCTATGAACAGACAGTTTGAGTAGTAAACAGTCTATGAACAGACAGTTTGAGTAGTAAACAGTCTTAACAGACAGTTTGAGTAATAAACAGTCTATGAACAGACAGTTTGAGTAGTAAACAGTCTATGAACAGACAGTTTGAGTAGTAAACAGTCTATGAACAGACAGTTTGAGTAGTAAACAGTCTATTAACAGACAGTTTGAGTAGTAAACAGTCTATGAACAGACAGTTTGAGTAGTAAACAGTCTATTAACAGACAGTTTGAGTAGTAAACAGTCTATTAACAGACAGTTTGAGTAGTAAACAGTCTTAACAGACAGTTTGAGTAGTAAACAGTCTTAACAGACAGTTTGAGTAGTAAACAGTCTATGAACAGACAGTTTGAGTGGTAAACAGTCTATGAACAGACAGTTTGAGTAGTAAACAGTCTATGAACAGACAGTTTGAGTAGTAAACAGTCTATTAACAGACAGTTTGAGTAGTAAACAGTCTATTAACAGACAGTTTGAGTAATAAACAGTCTTAACAGACAGTTTGAGTAATAAACAGTCTATGAACAGACAGTTTGAGTAATAAACAGTCTTAACAGACAGTTTGAGAGGTAAACAGTCTATTAACAGACAGTTTGAGTAGTAAACAGTCTATGAACAGACAGTTTGAGTAATAAACAGTCTTAACAGACAGTTTGAGTAGTAAACAGTCTATGAACAGACAGTTTGAGTAATAAACAGTCTTAACAGACAGTTTGAGAGGTAAACAGTCTATGAACAGACAGTTTGAGTAGTAAACAGTCTATGAACAGACAGTTTGAGTAGTTAACAGTCTATGAACAGACAGTTTGAGTAGTAAACAGTCTATGAACAGACAGTTTGAGTAGTAAACAGTCTATGAACAGACAGTTTGAGTAGTAAACAGTCTATGAACAGACAGTTTGAGTAGTAAACAGTCTTAACAGACAGTTTGAGTAGTTAACAGTCTATGAACAGACAGTTTGAGTAGTAAACAGTCTATGAACAGACAGTTTGAGTAGTAAACAGTCTATGAACAGACAGTTTGAGTAGTAAACAGTCTATGAACAGACAGTTTGAGTAGTTAACAGTCTATGAACAGACAGTTTGAGTAGTAAACAGTCTTAACAGACAGTTTGAGTAGTAAACAGTCTATGAACAGACAGTTTGAGTAGTAAACAGTCTATGAACAGACAGTTTGAGTAGTTAACAGTCTATGAACAGACAGTTTGAGTAGTAAACAGTCTATGAACAGACAGTTTGAGTAGTAAACAGTCTATGAACAGACAGTTTGAGTAGTAAACAGTCTATGAACAGACAGTTTGAGTAGTAAACAGTCTTAACAGACAGTTTGAGTAGTTAACAGTCTATGAACAGACAGTTTGAGTAGTAAACAGTCTATGAACAGACAGTTTGAGTAGTAAACAGTCTATGAACAGACAGTTTGAGTAGTAAACAGTCTATGAACAGACAGTTTGAGTAGTTAACAGTCTATGAACAGACAGTTTGAGTAGTAAACAGTCTTAACAGACAGTTTGAGTAGTAAACAGTCTATGAACAGACAGTTTGAGTAGTAAACAGTCTATTAACAGACAGTTTGAGTAGTAAACAGTCTTAACAGACAGTTTGAGTAGTAAACAGTCTATGAACAGACAGTTTGAGTAGTAAACAGTCTATGAACAGACAGTTTGAGTAGTAAACAGTCTATGAACAGACAGTTTGAGTAGTAAACAGTCTATGAACAGACAGTTTGAGTAGTAAACAGTCTTAACAGACAGTTTGAGTAGTAAACAGTCTTAACAGACAGTTTGAGTAGTAAACAGTCTATTAACAGACAGTTTGAGTAGTAAACAGTCTTAACAGACAGTTTGAGTAGTAAACAGTCTATGAACAGACAGTTTGAGTAGTAAACAGTCTATGAACAGACAGTTTGAGTAGTAAACAGTCTATGAACAGACAGTTTGAGTAGTAAACAGTCTATTAACAGACAGTTTGAGTAGTAAACAGTCTTAACAGACAGTTTGAGTAGTAAACAGTCTTAACAGACAGTTTGAGTAGTAAACAGTCTATTAACAGACAGTTTGAGTAGTAAACAGTCTATGAACAGACAGTTTGAGTAGTAAACAGTCTATGAACAGACAGTTTGAGTAGTAAACAGTCTATGAACAGACAGTTTGAGTAGTAAACAGTCTATTAACAGACAGTTTGAGTAGTAAACAGTCTTAACAGACAGTTTGAGAGGTAAACAGTCTATGAACAGACAGTTTGAGTAGTAAACAGTCTTAACAGACAGTTTGAGTAGTAAACAGTCTATGAACAGACAGTTTGAGTAGTAAACAGTCTATGAACAGACAGTTTGAGTAGTAAACAGTCTATGAACAGACAGTTTGAGTAGTAAACAGTCTATGAACAGACAGTTTGAGTAGTAAACAGTCTATGAACAGACAGTTTGAGTAGTAAACAGTCTATGAACAGACAGTTTGAGTAGTAAACAGTCTATTAACAGACAGTTTGAGTAGTAAACATTCTATGAACAGACAGTTTGAGTAGTAAACAGTCTATGAACAGACAGTTTGAGTAGTAAACAGTCTATGAACAGACAGTTTGAGTAGTAAACAGTCTATGAACAGACAGTTTGAGTAGTAAACAGTCTATTAACAGACAGTTTGAGTAGTAAACAGTCTATGAACAGACAGTTTGAGTAGTAAACAGTCTATTAACAGACAGTTTGAGTAGTAAACAGTCTATTAACAGACAGTTTGAGAGGTAAACAGTCTATGAACAGACAGTTTGAGAGGTAAACAGTCTAACAGACTGTTTGAGTAGTAAACAGTCTATTAACAGACTGTGTCAACAGTCTCAGCACACTGACCCAGATGTCTTTAGTCTATATAGTTCAGACAAGTGCAAAACATCATATTAATCCCCCACCTACCCACACACACACACAAACACACACACCCACGCCTACCTGTTCACCTATTCACACACAGTCTGATAAAAGATGAGTGCACACACACCTTGAAGACGTCACAGTGGTTTTCCACCATAAACAGCACCAGCAGGTCAACCTTCCCCTTGGCCAGTCTCATGCTGTAGACGATGGCACTAGAGAAAGATCTCTTCACCGCCATCCTGTTCTCTACCTGGAAAACAACACAACGTTCACATCTTCCTACATACAGGATATAGAGAGTGGCTGCTAGATATGAACCTTGACCTCTTGGAGTAGTTTGGAAGACACAAACACACACACAAACAGTCAGGGAGGGCTGTAGTAGTATATGCACACACACACACAAACAGTCAGTGAGAGCTATAGCAGTATACACACACACATCCCCCCCCCCCTCACCTCTTTGTGCAGTTTGACCTCCTGCGGTTTGGCAGCGACGGCCATGAATCGCAGCAGTCTGCGTAGCTCCTCTTTACTGCGAGAGTCCTGTAGTTTCAGACACAGCTGTAGGGCCTCCAGAGCCTGCTCCCTCTTCCCATTCACTATGGACACACAGAGAGGACAGGATAGCTGTTACCGTCCCTGACAGGCTGGGAGGAATCACAGGTGTGTGAATTCATGAGAGAGGATCTTAGCCAAACTAGTTGATAAACCCAGGTGTGGCTTCAGGGTCCTCGCTGAGAGTCAGCAGAGAAATCTGAACCCCCCCCTCTCTGTCCCCAGTCATGACGTTTGGGCTTTCACGTACTGGTTTAATCAGCTGAATGAATCCCTTGCATAATACTTGATATTAAAAAGTCTAAACCCATTTAGACAGGGGAAATGCCCTAGACCACATAGACCATGTATATGGCTGTCTTACCCAGTAGTTCAGAGATGCTGGAGTGGATGTCGAAGACGTGGTTGCTGAGTAGTGGAGGGTGCTGTGTCTCTCCGTAGTGCTGGACCAGGATCCCATACACCAGGCTCTTACACTGGCCCTGGTCCTCACCGCAGCGGGGCAGACCCCTGCTCACCTCAACCACCAAGTAATCTGGCAGGAACTCCAAACAGTCCACCGCCGCCGACAACCACTCATCAGCCCTGAGAGAGGGAGGGAGGAGATTATAAGTGATGAAGTAAATGAAACTAATCTAAAGAGGAGAGAGAAGAAGAGAGAGAGAGATATCAGAGAGAGATATCAGAGAGAGATAGTGAGAGAAAGAGCGAGAGATCAGTGAGAGAGAAAGAGATCAGAGAGATCGGAGAGAAAGACAGAAAGAGAGCTAGATCAGAGCGATAGAGAAAGAGAAGAGGGTATTTGGCTTATGTTTATTATCTATTTCACTTGCTTTGGCAATGTAAACATACGTTTCCCATGCCAATAAAGAGAGAGAGGGGAAAGGAGAGAGAAAGATCAGAGAGAGACAGACAGGTTTAATCAAGCTGCTCTTGACTGTCAGACAAACCACAGCCCAGTGACTGCAGTCAGTTGGCCATTTGTCCCTGAGTGCCCGAGAGCCCTGGGGGCAGCATCAACACAGAGAGAGGCCCTCACTGACACGCACACAAACACCAGCTCCATTACAAAACCCTGCCCTGCTGTGACAGAGGCTACGCTAGGCGTCTGGCTGCAACATGTTGAAAGGCTGGACATACAATACACACGCCAACCAAAGCTTAACAAGTCTACCGGCCATACATTTCTGCCAGTCAGATAAATATGTAGACTATGATTCACAGGGAGTGGGAGAGAATGGAGATGTCACTTTATTAGAGACAGGCCTTCTGTGATCAAAATCGTCTGCTTTATGTATAACATGAAAGTTATTGAATGTGCTCAGCCAGCTTTAACTGTAGCTAGTCAGTGAATGTCCTTTCACTGCCTTCTGTGATCAAAATCGTCTGCTTTATGTATAACATGAAAGTTATTGAATGTGCTCAGCCAGCTTTAACTGTAGCTAGTCAGTCAATCAGCCTTATGCCTGTGAATGTCCTTTCACTGTCCTTACCCATGCCTGGAACAAACAATTACATGGAAGAGGGTGGGGGGGATGAGGAAGGAAAGAGAGACGGAGAGAAGTACTAGAAATAGGACTAGTAGTAGTAGTAGTAGTAGTAGTACTAATATTAGTAGCAGTAGTAGTAGTAGCAGGACTAATATTAGTAGTAGTAATAGTAGTAGTAGTAGTAGGACTAATATTAGTAGTAGTAATAGTAGTAGTAGTAGTAGTAGTAGTAGTAGGACTAATATTAGTAGTAGTAATAGTAGTAGTAGTAGTAGCAGCAGCAGTAGTAGGACTAATATTATTAGTAGTAATAGTAGTAGTAGGACTAATATTAGTAGTAGTAGGACTAGTAGTAGTAGGACTAGTAGTAGTAGTAGGACTATTAGTAGGCCTAGTAGTAGTAGGACTAGTAGTAGTAGTAGTAGGACTAGTAGTAGTAGGACTAGTAGTAGTAGTAGGATGAGTAGTAGTAGGACTAGTAGGACTAGTAGTAGTAGGAGTAGTAGTAGTAGTAGGACTAGTACTAGTAGGACTAGTAGTAGGACTAGTAGTAGTAGTAGTAGGACTAGTAGTAGTAGTAGGATGAGTAGTAGTAGTAGTAGGACTAGAAGTAGTAGTAGGACTAGTAGTAGTAGTAGGACTAGTAGGATGAGTAGTAGTAGGACTAGTAGTAGTAGTAGTAGGACTAGTAGTAGTAGTAGTAGTAGGATGAGTAGTAGTAGGACTAGTAGTAGTAGTAGTAGTAGGATGAGTAGTAGTAGGACTAGTAGTAGTAGTAGGATGAGTAGTAGTAGGACTAGTAGTAGTAGGACTAGTAGTAGTAGTAGTAGGACTACTAGTAGTAGTAGGACTAGTAGTAGTAGGACTAGTAGTAGTAGTAGGACTAGTAGTAGTAGTAGGATGAGTAGTAGTAGGACTAGTAGGACTAGTAGTAGGACTAGTAGGATGAGTAGTAGTAGGACTAGTAGTAGTAGGACTAGTAGTAGTAGTAGTAGGACTACTAGTAGTAGTAGGACTAGTAGTAGTAGGACTAGTAGTAGTAGGACTAGTAGTAGTAGTAGGACTAGTAGTAGTAGGACTAGTAGTAGTAGTAGTAGGACTAGTAGTAGTAGTAGGATGAGTAGTAGTAGTATGATGAGTAGTAGTAGGACTAGTAGTAGTAGTAGTAGGACTACTAGTAGTAGTAGGACTAGTAGTAGTAGGACTAGTAGTAGTAGGACTAGTAGTAGTAGTAGGACTAGTAGTAGTAGGACTAGTAGTAGTAGTAGTAGGACTAGTAGTAGTAGTAGGATGAGTAGTAGTAGTATGATGAGTAGTAGTAGGACTAGTAGTAGTAGTAGTAGGACTACTAGTAGTAGTAGGACTAGTAGTAGTAGGACTAGTAGTAGTAGGACTAGTAGTAGTAGTAGTAGGACTACTAGTAGTAGTAGGACTAGTAGTAGTAGGACTAGTAGTAGTAGTAGTAGGACTAGTAGTAGTAGTAGGATGAGTAGTAGTAGTAGGACGAGTAGTAGTAGGACTAGTAGTAGTAGTAGGACTAGTAGGACTAGTAGTAGGACTAGTAGTAGTAGTAGGACGAGTAGTAGTAGGACTAGTAGTAGTAGGACTAGTAGTAGTAGTAGGACTAGTAGTAGTAGTAGTAGGACTAGTAGTAGTAGTAGGATGAGTAGTAGTAGGACTAGTAGTAGTAGTAGTAGTAGGACTAGTAGTAGTAGGACTAGTAGTAGTAGGACTAGTAGTAGTAGTAGTAGTAGGATGAGTAGTAGTATGACTAGTAGTAGTAGTAGGACTAGTAGTAGTAGGACTAGTAGTAGGACTAGTAGTAGTAGTAGGATGAGTAGTAGTAGGACTAGTAGTAGTAGTAGGACTAGTAGTAGTAGGACTAGTAGTAGTAGTAGGACTAGTAGTAGTAGGACTAGTAGTAGTAGTAGTAGTAGTATGAGTAGTAGTAGTAGTAGGACTAGTAGTAGTAGTAGGACTAGTAGTAGTAGGACTAGTAGTAGTAGTAGTAGTAGTAGGATACGTACTGTGCTTCGCTGAAGGCCTTCAGGACCTCTCTGTCCAGGTAGCTGGATGTGTAGAGCAGGTCTGGGTCACTGTCCATGCTGTGTAGAGGGGGCCTGGGCCGCTCCTCTCCCTCCAACAGACTCTCCAGAAGGGGGAGCTCTATCAGCTGTAGCAGCCTGAACACCGTCTGCTGGCGCCACACCTCGCCCACCACTGAGGAAAACAGGAAGACAAGTCACTATAACGGACACTTTACCACACATACACACCACCAAAGTAACAAACACACACTGATAATCATTCAGGGACACATGCCAACATATATTTTCTATGGACACTTACACTCCTGTGAGAGGCCGAGGTTGATCATCTGTGGGGTGATGGTTGAGGTGATGTTGAGGTTCCCCAACACGTCCTCTAGTGATTTGTCTGTTTTGACCGGAGAGTGGCTGTTGGAGTACTGGTCCTCTTTACTGAGGACAACCATATTGAGAGAAATCAGTGGACATGATGGGGGCAATCACAGACCTGTTATTACTGGAACTCAAAGCAGCATTTAGAACATGTTCAATCACAGGTGACCAGAATATGTCTACTTAGTGAAAGATGATTTGATGAAATAGGTGGGAAAACACATTTAGCAAAACAAATACTCTCGACCAATATAGTTCCACGCTCCTCTTTGGCTTTTGATAGAATCAGTCAATTTGACATTTTAAACACTGTACTTGGTGCAATCTTACTTTGCCTCAAGAGTGAGCTTGGTGTGTTTTTATATAAAACTCCTTGGGAGCACAGTTCACCTAAACGTGTGGCTCTGACATTTTATCTATCTATCTATCTACTGTATCTATCTATCTCACTCACTCACTCACTCACTCACTAACTCACTCACTCACTCACTCACTCACTCACTCACTCACTCACTCACTCACTCACTAACTCACTCACTAACTCACTCACTCACTAACTCACTCACTCACTCACTAACTCACTCACTAACTCTACTCTACTCTACTCTACTCTACTCTACTCTACTCAATTCAAGGGGCTTTATTGGCATGGGACACATATGTTAACATTGCCAAAGCAAGTGAAGTAGATAATAAACAAAAGTGAAATAAACAATACAAATGAACAGTAAACATTACACTCACAGACGTTCCAAAAGAATAAAGACATTTCAAATGTCATATTATGTATATATACAGTGTCGTAACGATGTACAAATGGTTAAGGAACAAAAGGGAAAATAAATAATCATAAATATGGGTTGTATTTACAATGTGTTTGTTCTTCCCTGGTTGACCTTTTCTTGTGGCAACAGGTCACAAATCTTGCTGCTGTGACAGCACACTGTGGTATTTCACCCAATAGATTAGTTAGGTTAGTTTTCAATTTCTTTGTGGATCTATGTAATCTGAAGGAAATATGTGTCTCTAATATGGTCATACATTGGGCAGGAGGTTAGGAAGTGCAGCTCAGTTTCCACCTAATTTTGTGGGCAGTGAGAACATAGCCTGTCTTCCCTTGAGAGCCAGCAAGGCTTTGCTCACTGAGTCTGTACATAGTCAAAGCTTTCCTTAAGTTTGGGTCAGTCACAGTGGACAGGTATTCTGCCACTGTGTACTCTCTGTTTAGGGCCAAATAGCATTCTAGTTTGCTCTGTTTTTTGTTAATTCTTTCCAATGTGTCAAGTAATTATCTTTTTGTTTCCTCATGATTTGGTTGGGTTTAATTGTGTTACTGTCCTGGGGCTCTGTGGGGTGTGTTTGTGTTTGTGAACAGAGCCCCAAGGACCAGCTTTCTTAGGGGACTCTTCTCCAGGTTCATCTCTCTGTAGGTGATGGCTTTGTTTTGGAAGGTTTGGGAATCACTTTCTTTTAGGTGGAAGTTACCTGTGCCGCTGATGTTTAGACCAAGGTATGTATAGTTTGTGTGCTCCAGGGAAACGGTGTCTAGATGGAATATGTATTTGCGGTCCTGGCGACTGGACCTTTTTTAAACTTAAATTTTACCATTATTTTGGTCTTACTGAGATTTACTGTCAGGGCCCAGGTATGACAGAATCTGTGCAGAAGGTCTAGGTGCTGCTGTAGGCCCTCCTTGTTTGGTGACAGAAGCACCAGATCATCAGCAAACAGTAGACATTTGACTTCATATTCTAGTAGGGTGAGGCCGGGTGCTGCAGACTGTTCTAGTGCCCTCGCCAATTCGTTGATATATATGTTGAAGAGGGTGGGGCTTAAGTTGCATCGCTGTCTCACCCCACGGCCCTGTGGGAATAAATGTGTGTGTTTTGCCAATTTTAACCGCACACTTGTTGTTTGTTTACATGGATTTTATAATGTCGTATGTTTTTCCCCCAACACCACTTTCCATCAATTTGTATAGCAGACCCTCATGCCAAATTGAGTCAAAGGCTGTTTTGAAATCAACAAAGCATGAGAAGACTTTGCCTTTGTTTTGGTTTGTTTGTTTGTCAATTAAGGTGGGGGGGTGGGGGGGTGAATACGTGGTCTGTCGTACGATAATTTGGTAAAAAGGCAATTTGACATTTGCTCAGTACATTGTTTTCACTGAGTAAATGTACAAGTATGTTGTTTATAATGCAGAGGATTTTCCCAAGGTTGCTGTTGGAGCATATCCCACGGGAGTTATTGGGGTCAAATTTGTTTCCACTTTTGTGGATTGTGGTGATCAGTCCTTGGTTCCAAATATTGGGGAAGATGCCAGAGCTGAGGATGATGTTAAAGAGTTTAAATATAGCCAATTGGAATTTGTTGTCTGTATATTTTATAATTTCATTGAGAATACCATCAACCCCCAGGCCTTTTTGGGTTGGATGGTTTTTATTTTGTCCTGTAGTTCATTCAATGAGTGGGTTCTGGTAGTCTTTAATAGCTGATTCTAAGATTTCTATTTGATCATGTATATGCTTTTGCTCTTTGTTATAGAGCCAACAAGATTGGATAAGTGGTTTACCCATACATCACCATTTTGGATAGATAATTCTTCTTCTTGTTGTTTTTTTAGTGTTTTCCAATTTTCCCAGAAGTGGTTAGTCTATGGATTCTTCAATTACATTGAGCTGATTTCTGACGTGCTGTTCCTCTTTTTCCGTAGTGTTTTCTATTTGAGATTTTTAGATTTGATAAGCTGAGGTCAAATATATTGTGAAGATGTTCTACTGCCAAGTTTACACCTTCACTATTGCAGTGGAACGTTTTGTCCAGGGAGTTGTCCAAAAGGGATTACATTTGTTGTTGCCTAATTGTTTTTTGGTAGGTTTCCAAACTACATTCCTTCCATCTATAGCATTTCTTAATATTACTCAGTTCCTTTGGCTTTGATGCCTCATGATTGACTATTGCTCTGTTCAAGTAGACTGTGATTTTGCTGTGGTCTGATAGGGGTGTCAGTGGGCTGACTGTGAACGCTCTGAGAGACTCTAGGTTGAGGTCAGTGATAAAGTAGTCTACAATACTACTGCCAAGAGATGAGCTATAGGTGTACCTACCATAGGAGTCCCCTCTCTCTAGTCTCTCTCTCGCTCTACCCTGTCTCTCTCTCTACACACACACACGGTCTGCTCTCTCTCTACTCTCTCTCTCCACTCTTTCATCTCAGTGAAACAGATTGGAGGCAGCAGGTTTTCATGGGTACAGTCCTGAGCTGTCACTCAGGACCACTTCACATGGTTAAGGGGAGACCAGAGAGCCACCATGGCCGATGGCCATATCATATGATCATCACACCACTTCAGTTCCCCTTTTGGTCTCAGTGCAGATTTCCGTCCTCTGCACTCTAGTTTCCTTTAGTAAGTTTCATGTAGAATAGCTACTTAATGTTCTAAACTCTTACAGACAGAAGAGAGACACATAGCATCCACAACACAGATTGAAAGCATTGACATCAACTCTTTATGTCTGGACCTCCCAGAATAATGACCAACGGTGCCAAATCTGCAGGCTCTGTGACAAGTTCTCTAAACCCATAATCACTTACAGAGCTCTGAGTCAAACCATACAGTCCCTGTCTCACTGCCTAACAAGGAGCTCTCTAACCAAGTGTCTAGCTGTGTGTTTGGGTAGAGAGAAAAAATACCCGTTCTTTAATACAGAGCCAAAAATCATAGGAATCATGCAAATTAGGTTTACTGGGACATTATCACAATCATCAGCAAGGAGAGCCTTGATTGGTCAACTGAGAAGCACCAATCAGTGAGAGCAAGCACAAGGTCACAGAGGTCATTGGTGAGTTTTGAGATGAAAGCCCCCATAAAAGGAATCCATTGTTAATCCGCTATTTGGGAAGGATTACGAAACATATCAACTCAGCTCAACAAAGCTTTATAAACTCAGCCGACCGTACCGTTTGAGAGGTGGGCTGTAGCTGTTCCGGTGTTTGCTCGGCGAGTCGTATCCACTCTCGATGGTGATGGTGCTCGTCGAGTGCGAGCTGGTCATGGTAGTGGGACTAGACGGAAGAGGAAGCAACCGGTACAGACTACAGCTACTGTCCTCGAAGGTGGCACGCCTCTTCTCCTTATTCCCAAATACGTTGGTGCCCACCGCCTCGAACACCCGCGAATCCATCAGGGCCTGGCAGAGGCGTACGGCCTTGGAGCGAGGCACCTCGGCATCGCCGCAGAACCGTGACTGGATGACATGGGCCAGCACCACGTCCACAGCCTCTGACCCCAGGAAACAGTCATGGTAGGTCTTGAGCTTATGACGGTGGCGCTTGACCTGGATGCGCTGCTGGAGGTTGGCGATGATGCTGCTCCAGATGAAGGTGGCCCGGAACGGCTTACCGGCCATGCCCTGCTCTCTTGGGGGAGGGAATAGGAGGAGGGGGGGTGAGAAAGCATGAAACTCAGTAAATTCAGCATAGATCACAGTGTTCTAAAGTCCACTCTTTAGATCTGAGTAGTATAATTTACAGAGCTCTTCAACAGCTCAACATCTCCTTTACAGAGCTCTTCCAACAGTTCAACATCTCCTTTACAGAGCTCTTCAACAGCTCAACATCTCCTTTACAGAGCTCTTCAACAGCTCAACATCTCCTTTACAGAGCTCTTCAACAGCTCAACATCTCCTTTACAGAGCTCTTCAACAGCTCAACATCTCCTTTACAGAGCTCTTCAACAGCTCAACATCTCTTTTACAGAGCTCTTCCAACAGTTCAACATCTCCTTTACAGAGCTCTTCAACAGCTCAACATCTCCTTTACATAGCTCTTCCAACAGTTCAACATCTCCTTTACAGAGCTCTTCAACAGCTCAACATCTCCTTTACAGAGCTCTTCAACAGTTCAACATCTCCTTTACAGAGCTCTTCCAACAGTTCAACATCTCCTTTACAGAGCTCTTCCAACAGTTCAACATCTCCTTTACAGAGCTCTTCAACAGCTCAACATCTCCTTTACAGAGCTCTTCAACAGCTCAACATCTCCTTTACAGAGCTCTTCCAACAGTTCAACATCTCTTTTACAGAGCTCTTCAACAGCTCAACATCTCCTTTACAGAGCTCTTCAACAGTCCAACATCTCCTTTTACAGAGCTCTTCAACAGTTCAACATCTCCTTTACAGAGCTCTTCAACAGTTCACCATCTCCTTTACAGAGCTCTTCAACAGTTCAACATCTCCTTTACAGAGCTCTTCAACAGCTCAACATCTCCTTTACAGAGCTCTTCAACAGTTCAACATCTCCTTTACAGAGCTCTTCCAATAGTTCAACATCTCCAAAGTAAAGAACCTTCTAGGCCAAGAACAATAGCACACTCACCAGCCTTGACATTACACTACATAGCACACACACACACACACACACACACACACACACACACACACACACACACACACACACACACACACACACACACACACACACACACACACACACACACACACACACACACACACACACACACACACACTGTAATGCTCTTACATGCCTTGTAATGGCACCATTGGGACTAATGTCCCTCCCCAACCGATCCCCTATAACATACAGACACTCTTCTAACACACACACACACACACACACACAAACAGATGGACACACCGCACCCATCCCTCTTCATCCAACTCTGATACAATGATGAGATTGTCAGCCGCATCTCCAGGGCTATCTCAGCCACAATGATGAGATTGTCAGCTTTTTGTCTCCAGGCTGATCCATCCCAGCATGCTCTTTCCTATCCAGCCACATCAACAGGGTGGGCCGTATCCCACATCACACACACACACACACACACACACACTGAACGTCATCAGATCGCACCAGTGAGGCTAATCATTTCAAACTCATCAAAAACCTTCTGTAATCTTCACATGCATATATAATTACAGGCAGACACACAGCAACCCACACTTTTACCTCAATACGCTGTGCATCAATGCATGGCTCTACTTCAACTGCTGCACCATAAACCACATTGACCAAGGGCTCTACTTCAACTGATGCCTTATTTATCTGATGTCAGAGGAGAGGGGGGAGAGGGGAGGGGGAGAGGGAGAGGGAGAGGGGGGAGAGGGAGAGGGAGAGAGGAGGGGGGGACGGGGAGAGGGGAGGGGGAGACGGGGAGAGGGGAGGGGGAGAGGGGGAGAGGGGACGGGGAGAGGGGAGGGGGAGACGGGGAGAGCGGGGGGAGAGGAGAGGGGAGGGGGAGAAGGGGGGGGGGGGGGGGAGGGAGAGTGGGGAGAGGGGAGGGAGAGGGGGAGAGAGGAGGGGGAGAGGAGAGTGGGGAGAGGGGAGGGGGAGAGGAGAGGGGGAGAGGGGGGGGGGGGGAGGAGAGTGGGGAGAGGGGAGGGGGAGAGGAGAGGGGGAGGGGAGAGGGGAGAGGAGAGTGGGGAGGGGGAGAGGGGAGAGGAGAGGGGGGAGAGGGGCTGGTGAAGTCCTCGTTGAGATGTTGAAGGGAAGGGAAAGGGGCTGGTGAAGTCCTCGTTGAGATGTTGAGGAGAAGGGGCTGGTGAAGTCCTCGTTGAGATGTTGAGGGAAAGGGGCTGGTGAAGTCCTCGTTGAGATGTTGAGGGGAAGGGGAAAGGGGCTGGTGAAGTCCTCGTTGAGATGTTGAGGGAAAGGGGCTGGTGAAGTCCTCGTTGAGATGTTGAGGGAAAGGGGCTGGTGAAGTCCTCGTTGAGATGTTGAGGGAAAGGGGTTGGTGTAGTCCTCATTGAGATGTTAAGGGGAAGGGGAAAGGGGCTGGTGAAGTCCTCGTTGAGATGTTGAGGGAAAGGGGCTGGTGAAGTCCTCGTTGAGATGTTGAGGGGAAGGGGAAAGGGGCTGGTGAAGTTCTCGTTGAAATGTTGAGGGGAAGGGGAAAGGGGCTGGTGAAGTCCTCGTTGAGATGTTGAGGGAAAGGGGCTGGTGAAGTCCTCGTTGAGATGTTGAGGAGAAGGGGCTGGTGATGTCCTCGTTGAGATGTTGAGGGAAAGGGGCTGGTGAAGTCCTCGTTGAGATGTTGAGGGAAAGGGGCTGGTGAAGTCCTCGTTGAGATGTTGAGGGAAAGGGGCTGGTGAAGTCCTCGTTGAGATGTTGAGGGAAAGGGGCTGGTGTAGTCCTCGTTGAGATGTTAAGGGGAAGGGGAAAGGGGCTGGTGTAGTCCTCGTTGAGATGTTGAGGGAAAGGGGCTGGTGAAGTCCTCGTTGAGATGTTATGGGGAAGGGGAAAGGGGCTGGTGAAGTCCTCATTGAGATGTTGAGAGAAAGGGGCTGGTGAAGTCCTCGTTGAGATGTTGAGGGAAAGGGGCTGGTGAAGTCCTCGTTGAGATGTTGAGGGGAAGGGGAAAGGGGCTGGTGAAGTTCTCGTTGAAATGTTGAGGGGAAGGGGAAAGGGGCTGGTGAAGTCCTCGTTGAGATGTTGAGGGAAAGGGGCTGGTGAAGTCCTCGTTGAGATGTTGAGGGGAAGGGGAAAGGGGCTGGTGAAGTTGTCGTTGAGATGTTGGGGGAAAGGGGCTGGTGAAGTCCTCGTTGAGATGTTGAGGGGAAGGGGAAGGGGAAAGGGGCTGGTGAAGTTGTCGTTGAGATGTTGAGGGGAAGGGGAAAGGGGCTGGTGAAGTCCTCGTTGAGATGTTGAGGGAAAGGGGCTGGTGAAGTCCTCGTTGAGATGTTGAGGGAAAGGGGCTGGTGAAGTCCTCGTTGAGATGTTGAGGGGAAGGGGAAATGGGCTGGTGAAGTTTTCGTTGAGATGTTGAGGGAAAGGGGAAAGGGGCTGGTGAAGTCCTCGTTGAGATGTTGAGGGAAAGGGGCTGGTGAAGTCCTCGTTGAGATGTTGAGGGGAAGGGAAAGGGGCTGGTGAAGTCCTCGTTGAGATGTTGAGGGGAAGGGAAAGGGGCTGGTGAAGTTCTCGTTGAGATGAACAGGAGGCACAGCTTGCCTACCCCACTGCTGTCATTGGTTTTGCTGGGGGTTGTGGAAGGGAAAGGGTGTGTGTGTGTGTGTGGGGGGGGGGGGGTTGTGGAAGGGAAAGGGTGTGTGTGTGTGGGGGGGGGGGGGGGGTTGTGGAAAGGAAAGGGTGTGTGTGTGTGTGGGGGGGGGGTTGTGTTTTTTTTTGTAGGTCTGTGAGAAGCTTTTATTCCTCCCCCAGTGGGAACCATTTAAAGACTGGTAAGCAAATGTTAGTGCAGTCTTCAGGAAGGAGCTGAGAAAAGAACACTGGGGACTGAACCTCTTCAATCACTTCCTCACAGCACCACTACAGACTCACATGACATCACAACCTGATAAAGACCATTATGACCCCAAAACACCCAAAACACACTGTGCCAGACGGCACCAGACGGAGTAGGATAAAGTTGCTCCTAAGATGATCTAACACCAGTTTTACATTTTCACCCTTAATGGTTAAGGTTATGATTTGAGGATGGTAATCTGATTCTAGATCTGTGTCAAAGGGCACCTTCCACCTGGAGCGTAGGTAGCAGGCAGTGAGCAGACATTAACTGTCCTTTCATTGACGTAACAAAACAGGTTCATAAGGAAGAAGGTGTGTGCTGGATGTCTCCTATCTCCATGAACCACAGGTTAATGTGTCCCATTAATGTCAAACACAGTTTCCCTCTTCGGACGGCACTGCGACAACACAATATCCTGTACCGCTTGGAAGGTTTTGCATATTACTGATGTAACCAATGAACTATGTTGTAACAGGCACCGTCCAGTCACTACAGCTGTCTGACAGCCTGCTGATAGCCTGAATAACAGCACAACTCAGGATAAAAAAAACAATACAAAGATCTTAGCCTGACATGACCATCACAGCATGGTAGATAACCTGACATGACCATCACAGCATGGTAGATAACCTGACATGACCATCACAGCATGGTAGATAACCTGACATGACCACCACAGCATGGTAGATAACCTGACATGACCACCACAGCATGGTAGATAACCTGACATGACCATCACAGCATGGTAGATAACCTGACATGACCACCACAGCATGGTAGATAACCTGACATGACCATCACAGCATGGTAGATAACCTGACATGACCATCACAGCATGGTAGATAACCTGACATGACCATCACAGCATGGTAGATAACCTGACATGACCATCACAGCATGGTAGATAACCTGACATGACCATCACAGCATGGTAGATAACCTGACATGACCATCACAGCATGGTAGATAACCTGACATGACCATCACAGCATGGTAGATAACCTGACATGACCATCACAGCATGGTACATAACCTGACATGACCATCACAGCATGGTACATAACCTGACATGACCATCACAGCATGGTAGATAACCTGACATGACCATCACAGCATGGTAGATAACCTGACATGACCATCACAGCATGGTAGATAACCTGACATGACCATCACAGCATGGTAGATAACCTGACATGACCATCACAGCATGGTAGATAACCTGACATGACCATCACAGCATGGTAGATAACCTGACATGACCATAACAGCATGGTAGATAACCTGACATGACCATCACAGCATGGTAGATAACCTGACATGACCATCACAGCATGGTAGATAACCTGACATGACCATCACAGCATGGTAGATAACCTGACATGACCATCACAGCATGGTAGATAACCTGACATGACCATCACAGCATGGTAGATAACCTGACATGACCATCACAGCATGGTAGATAACCTGACATGACCATCACAGCATGGTAGATAACCTGACATGACCATCACAGCATGGTAGATAACCTGACATGACCATCACAGCATGGTAGATAACCTGACATGACCATCACAGCATGGTAGATAACCTGACATGACCATCACAGCATGGTAGATAACCTGACATGACCACCACAGCATGGTAGATAACCTGACATGACCATCACAGCATGGTAGACAACCTGACATGACCATCACAGCATGGTAGATAACCTGACATGACCATCACAGCATGGTAGATAACCTGACATGACCATCACAGCATGGTAGATAACCTGACATGACCATCACAGCATGGTAGATAACCTGACATGACCATCACAGCATGGTAGATAACCTGACATGACCTTCACAGCATGGTAGATAACCTGACATGACCATCACAGCATGGTAGATAACCTGACATGACCATCACAGCATGGTATATAACCTGACATGACCATCACAGCATGGTAGATAACCTGACATGACCATCACAGCATGGTAGATAACCTGACATGACCATCACAGCATGGTAGATAACCTGACATGACCATCACAGCATGGTTGATAACCTGACATGACCATCACAGCATGGTAGATAACCTGACACGACCAACCTGACATGACCATCACAGCATGGTAGATAACCTGACATGACCATCACAGCATGGTAGATAACCTGACATGACCATCACAGCATGGTTGATAACCTGACATGACCATCACAGCATGGTAGATAACCTGACATGACCAACCTGACATGACCATCACAGCATGGTAGATAACCTGACATGACCATCACAGCATGGTAGATAACCTGACATGACCATCACAGCATGGTACATAACCTGACATGACCATCACAGCATGGTAGATAACCTGACATGACCATCACAGCATGGTAGATAACCTGACATGACCATCACAGCATGGTAGATAACCTGACATGACCATCACAGCATGGTAGATAACCTGACATGACCATCACAGCATGGTAGATAACCTGACATGACCATCACAGCATGGTAGATAACCTGACATGACCATAACAGCATGGTAGATAACCTGACATGACCATCACAGCATGGTAGATAACCTGACATGACCATCACAGCATGGTAGATAACCTGACATGACCATCACAGCATGGTAGATAACCTGACATGACCATCACAGCATGGTAGATAACCTGACATGACCATCACAGCATGGTAGATAACCTGACATGACCATCACAGCATGGTAGATAACCTGACATGACCATCACAGCATGGTAGATAACCTGACATGACCATCACAGCATGGTAGATAACCTGACATGACCATCACAGCATGGTAGATAACCTGACATGACCATCACAGCATGGTAGATAACCTGACATGACCATCACAGCATGGTAGATAACCTGACATGACCACCACAGCATGGTAGATAACCTGACATGACCATCACAGCATGGTAGATAACCTGACATGACCATCACAGCATGGTAGATAACCTGACATGACCATCACAGCATGGTAGATAACCTGACATGACCATCACAGCATGGTAGATAACCTGACATGACCATCACAGCATGGTAGATAACCTGACATGACCATCACAGCATGGTAGATAACCTGACATGACCTTCACAGCATGGTAGATAACCTGACATGACCATCACAGCATGGTAGATAACCTGACATGACCATCACAGCATGGTATATAACCTGACATGACCATCACAGCATGGTAGATAACCTGACATGACCATCACAGCATGGTAGATAACCTGACATGACCATCACAGCATGGTAGATAACCTGACATGACCATCACAGCATGGTTGATAACCTGACATGACCATCACAGCATGGTAGATAACCTGACACGACCAACCTGACATGACCATCACAGCATGGTAGATAACCTGACATGACCATCACAGCATGGTAGATAACCTGACATGACCATCACAGCATGGTTGATAACCTGACATGACCATCACAGCATGGTAGATAACCTGACATGACCAACCTGACATGACCATCACAGCATGGTAGATAACCTGACATGACCATCACAGCATGGTAGATAACCTGACATGACCATCACAGCATGGTACATAACCTGACATGACCATCACAGCATGGTAGATAACCTGACATGACCATCACAGCATGGTAGATAACCTGACATGACCATCACAGCATGGTAGATAACCTGACATGACCATCACAGCATGGTTGATAGCTGCTTAAATGACTAACAAAGAACCCCCAGGCTGATATTGATGACAATGTAATAGCAGCCTAATGCAGGCCTGGAAAAAGACATGAGGGTGAAATACAATTACACAGGATTACAAGACATTCATTGGTTTAACACCCAGAAAACCCCATTACTGGATAAATTACTGTAAACTGCATTAGAGTGGAATCCTTCATTTGGGGGTTAAGAAAGCGTTATTAGAGGGCGACCATCTGGAAAAGCCGTCTGGGGATCCTGGTACAGTAATCCGGATCTACTCAATGTCAGCATCACTCGAGTTGAGGAGTTCACGGGGTCGATGTGCGGATGAAAACAATCCTGGGAATCGGAATGGTCTGTCACCTCGGTTTGCCCGCCCTAACTGAGATTGGAGCCAGTTTGCATAGCTGTCGCCAAATATCCCACTTCCCCGCCCTCCCCCAGTCCCCAGCTCTCCTTCCCTCCTCTGGCGGGCGCGTTGCATCAGGGGGGAATTCGCTCTATTCGGTCAAGGGCAACAGAGAGCGGTGTGTTTGCACACCATGCAGGTAAATAATCCCAATGGGAACAGTATCACCGCATACTTACTCCCAAACGGAACGCGTTGATTTGTGGACTGATAGGGGAGACTATCTGCTGTAGCCGGAAGTGTACCTATTGGAAATAATTAGGCTCAGGTAGAAGACCTTGGAGTTTTACATGATTATTTTTTTTATAACCTATTAAGAAGAATATTTCGAAGAATGACAAAAAAGCAACAGGCATCAGACAGAAAGTAAACTAGGCTTGGTTCTGTGACGTTCATTCCTCTACGCGCTCAGACTAGTCACAACTGATAGAGCCTGAAGGAAACTACTAACGTACATCTAAAACCCATGCAGTTTGAATTTGTCTAAATACCTCTCACTGCAGATTATGCCTATAGCCTACAAGAGCTGAGAAACTGCACTGCCATAAATCATTGGAATCAGAAATACTGTTGTTCCTCCGAAGAAAAAAAGACTCTGAAAGTAGCCTAATAATGTATATAGCTATGGTAATGAATTAATTATTTGAAAATATGAACTGTTAATTATTACATTAGGAAACAATATATACAATGTTGAGCAATTACAGGCTATATAGTTTAGTTGACTGGGATGTGACCCATCTGGGTTACACCTAAAAACAGAGCCATAAGGCTTATAGAATATATTTCAACTATAAACCATTTGGATCTATTCAGCTCCATGGCCTAAACAGTTATGTATTGACACAAACTATAGCAAAATCAAAGCACTTTCTCTAATATTTTGTGTTAGGCTTACTGGAAAACGAAACAAAAGCTGTGACATGATTTCGTAATAAATAAATAAACATTTCAAAGTTATCAATAAGGATGAAATATTTTATTAGGCCTACCTCGTGGTTTGTGCAGCATGAAAACAGTTCCCGGAGCGCTAAACGGCTACCTCTCGTTTCCACGGTATCATTTGGCTCCTACTACTAACGTCTGGTGTCCTCTTGCTTCTCCGAAGTCCCTTCTCGCACCACAGTGACGTAACTGCAAAGTCGACCCGAAACCGCCTCGCTCGCTATACGTTATTCAGGACGATTACAACGTTAAATAACGCCTCCACCTCCAACCTCATTTACATGATAAGTATTTCGCTTTTTAGACATTTAGAATATGAAAAGACCGAGAATATGTTTTTAAGTGTTACATTTCCCCCTTAATCTCTCTGTCTCCCCTTCTTGGTCTCGCTCACACTTTCGCGCACACACACACCATTCATTTTATCGGTTTCGAATTCTTTAACAGAGACCAAAGGTTTATACACTTCAGCTGTTTACATGTTCTGAATTGACATCTTACATTTAGCTTGTCACATGTAAATTACAGGGCCATGTTTGATCAGCAGTTAACCAGGCAATAAACTATTGTTAGGCTACCTCCTAAAGAATTCCCATCAGCATGACTCAGATCTGAAAACTCTCTAAAGGTATTTCCTAGAACAGAGAAATCACAGCTTTAGCTAGCTTCAGTCACATTCAACCAGTGAACCACATTCACTCCTCGTGGATATTCTTTGGTTATGACACCATAAAGGCAATCCATTCCAATGGCAAAATACAGAGGCAAAATCTGTGCAGAGGTTGTCTACAGTCTCCAGGCTCTGTGGTGCTCCCTCTCCCAGCCTCACCTTGTTAAACATACAGTAGAAAACCGCTGATAGCAGAGCAGCTGATAGAAAGAAACCACTATTTCTCTTTGACAGCGCGTAGGGAGGAGAGTGGAGGCATGTGGAACAGTTGGATGTCAACCTGCTCTGTGTGTTTTTATAAGGCCATTTACTTCTACTGAGTGGAGAGAGAGAGAGAGAGATAGAGAGAGAGAGAGAGAGAGATCGAGAGAGAGACAGACAGAGAAATAATTGAATTGCAAGAGAGAGCAGGAGGGTGACAGTGGGAGGATAGTTACTGAGGAAGGGAGACAGAGAGACAGACAGACCGAGAGAGAATTGAATTGAAAGAGAGAGCAGGAGGGTGACAGTGGGAGGATAGTTACTGAGGAGGGGAGACAGAGAGACAGACAGACAGAGAGAGAATTGAATTGAAAGAGAGAGCAGGAGGGTGACAGTGGGAGGATAGTTACTGAGGAGGGGAGACAGAGAGACAGACAGACAGAGAGAGAATTGAATTGAAAGAGAGAGCAGGAGGGTGACAGTGGGAGGATAGTTACTGAGGAGGGGAGACAGAGAGACAGACACACAGAGAGAGAATTGAATTGAAAGAGAGAGCAGGAGGGTGACAGTGGGAGGATAGTTACTGAGGAGGGGAGACAGAGAGACAGACAGACAGAGAGAGAATTGAATTGAAAGAGAGAGCAGGAGGGTGACAGTGGGAGGATAGTTACTGAGGAGGGGAGACAGAGAGACAGACAGACAGAGAGAGAATTGAATTGAAAGAGAGAGCAGGAGGGTGACAGTGGGAGGAGAGTTACTGAGGAGGGGAGACAGAGAGAAAGGGGTTGAAGAAAAGGAACAAAGGAAAAGACAGGAGTCCTTTTTTTATTTATTCTTATTTAACAAGGAAAGTCCATTAAGAACACGTTTTTATTTACAATGACAGCCTACCGGGGAACAGTGGGTTAACTGCCTTGTTCAGGGGCAGAACAACAGATTTGTACCATGTCAGCCCTGGAATTCGATCCAGCAACCTTTCGGTCACTGGACCAATGCTCTAACCACTAGGCTACCTGCCTCTAACCACTAGGCTACATGCCTCCAACCACTAGGCTACATGCCTCTAACCACTAGGCTACATGCCTCTAACCACTAGGCTACATGCCTCTAACCACTAGGCTACATGCCTCTAACCACTAGGCTACATGCCTCTAACCACTAGGCTACATGCCTCTAACCACTAGGCTACATGCCTCCAACCACTAGGCTACATGCCTCTAACCACTAGGCTACATGCCTCTAACCACTAGGCTACATGCCTCTAACCACTAGGCTACATGCCTCTAACCACTAGGCTACATGCCTCCAACCACTAGGCTACATGCCTCTAACCACTAGGCTACATGCCTCTAACCACTAGGCTACATGCCTCTAACCACTAGGCTACATGCCTCCAACCACTAGGCTACATGCCTCTAACCACTAGGCTACATGCCTCTAACCACTAGGCTACCTGCCTCCAACCACTAGGCTACATGCCTCTAACCACTAGGCTACCTGCCTCCAACCACTAGGCTACCTGCCACCCCAGGTCCTAAAGTCCTAAAGACTTGGATTGGAGTCCTAAAGTCTTGGGTTGCTGACTGACTGATAATGACCCCTTATTCAGACCCTCCAAATCCTGTGGTAGATGGATTCATTCACAAATTTGGGCAGTAGCCCCAACCGGGAATCGAACCCCAGTCCAACAACTGTCAACCCAACACATTAGTCAACAGATCTGAACCTCTCAACAAGGTCGCCAAGGGTTGGGTCCCTCCACACTTCTCTATACCAAGTCCTTCACATGCACACGTAGCTAGGTGTTGGGTTAAGGTTGATACAATATGATAGAGTCCTATAGGTGATGTGAGGTTGGAGGTCATTAAGGAGGCATCGTAACAAGCTGGTTACAATGGAATTGCCTCAGCTTTGTGTTATTATGACGTCCGTAACAGATGACTGTCTCTACAGCCCACTTCATGTCCATCATTCTCCCTACAACCCTTCTATAAGCTGCTGCAGCCATGGACACCTTTATGCTGTTGACATCAACAGTTACTAACATGTGGGGTAGGTGCCAGGGCTGAGTGGTCACCCAAAGTGACACGTTACTGAAACAGAAGCAGCAGTCTCATGCATAAAACAGCACACACACACAGTGAGAGAGACAACTTGCACATCGTTACGACACTGTATATAAACATAATGACATTTGAAATGTCTTTATTCTTTTGGAACTTCTGTGAGTGTAACGTTTACTGTTAATTTCACTTTTGTTTATTATCTACTTCAATTGCTTTGGCAATGTTAACATATGTGTCCCATGCCAATAAAGCCCTTGAATTTAATTGAATTGAGAGTGAGGAGGGGCCGAGGACACAGATCTGAAACTTAACACCTGTGCACAGACACCCTCAGGTGGCAAAGCCTCCATAATGATGTGGCTAAACACAGCCCTTATGTTGTCTACAGTTTAGTAAACATTCATTGTGGTCGGAATCTCATGATTGTTTGGCAAATTGTCAGAGGCCACACAGACTCACTCACGCACATGCAGGAAGGCAGGCACGCACAAACCCACCCACGCAGAACACACACACACAAACAACCACACACACACTTCATCCAGTCTGAAAGGTATAGATCCAGTCTGAAGGGGATAGATCCTGTCTGAAGGGGATAGATCCAGTCTGAAGAGGATAGATCCAGTCTGAAGCGTATAGATCCAGTCTGAAGGGGATAGATCTAGTCTGAAGGGGATAGATCCTGTCTGAAGAGGATAGATCCATTCTGAAGGGGATAGATCCTGTCTGAAGAGGATAGATCCAGTCTAAAGCATATAGATCCAGTCTGAAGGGCATAGATCTTGTCTGAAGGGGATAGATCCTGTCTGAAGAGGACAGATCCTGTCTGAAGGGGATAGATCCCATCTGAAGGGGATATATCCTGTCTGAAGGGGATAGATCCTGTCTGAAGGGGATATATCTAGTCTGAAGGGGATAGATTCTGTCTGAAGGGGATAGATCCTGTCTGAAGGGGATAGCTAGTCTGAAGGGGATAGATCCTGTCTGAAGGGGATAGATCCTGTTTGAAGGGGATAGATCCTGTCTGAAGGGGATAGATCCTGTCTGAAGGTGTTAGATACAGTCTAAAGCGTATAGATCCAGTCTGAAGGGCATAGATCTTGTCTGAAGGGGATAGATCCTGTCTGAAGGGGATAGATCCCATCTGAAGGGGATATATCCTGTCTGAAGGGGATAGATCCTGTCTGAAGGGGATAGATCATGTCTGAAGGGGATATATCTAGTCTGAAGGGGATAGATTCTGTCTGAAGGGGATAGCTAGTCTGAAGGGGATAGATCCTGTCTGAAGGGGATAGCTAGTCTGAAGGGGATAGATCCTGTCTGAAGGGGATAGATCCTGTCTGAAGGGGATAGATCCTGTCTGAAGGTGTTAGATACAGTCTAAAGCGTATAGATCCAGTCTGAAGGGCATAGGTCATGTCTGAAGGGGATAGATCCTGTCTGAAGGGGATAGATCCTGTCTGAAGGGGATATATCCTGTCTGAAGGGGATAGATCCTGTCTGAAGCGTATAGATCCAGTCTGAAGGGCATAGCTAGTCTGAAGGGGATAGATCCTGTCTGAAGGGGATAGATCTAGTCTGAAGGGGATAGATCCTGTCTGAAGGGGTTAGATCCACAGACTGAGATCCTCACTGGAGAAGCCCCCATTTCGATAGAAATATAATCCATTGTCATGGAAATGATAATGCATTAAGGTGATACATTGAACTCAAGGCGTACAGTCCGTCATGAGTACTGAGAGGAAGACTGAACATTACAGGTCATCTCTCAAAGACACAATGCTGGAGAAGAATAAAGAAGGCAACTGTGCCGGTGGAAACCGGTCTGACAGAGGATGGTTACATTCTCTAACATTATGTGTGTGTGTGTGTGTGTTGGAGTGTGTATGTGTGTAAGAGAGAGAGATAGAGAGACAGAGACCGAAAGTATGTGTGTGGGGGGTGCATTTGCTTGAGTCTCCTCCCTGTCCCTGTCACCTAATTTCCTAGATGATTATAGATAAAGAAAAATATAAAAAACGTTCTAGAGAAGAGAGAAAGAGATAAGATACATTCAGAGACACATCTTTAGACATTCTACAGAAGCACACATTCTGGGAGGACTCACATTCAGAGGAAACAGTTCCCAGAGCAGTAACTGTTAACCCCTAACCATAAAACACAATGTAACACGCCTATAAGCAGAACAATACAGACTGCTCCACAGTGTGACTAAATACAGACTAGAGAGAATTCACATGAAAGACAAAGCTCAGGACGATGTCAAACGCTATGAATGAAATTCCACAACATAGAACTAAAACTCACTAAGCATGTTCAGAACATAGAACTAAAACTCACTAAGCATGTTCAGAACATAGAACTAAAACTCACTAAGCATGTTGACAACATAGAACTAAAACTCACTAAGCATGTTCAGAACATAGAACTAAAACTCACTAAGCATGTTCAGAACATAGAACTAGAATGATTATATTTCTATGGATGAGATTAATTGATCACAGCTTCATTAAATACTACCCGCAAAACACCAGTCTCAATGATCAATTAGCCTTTTAAAATGATAAACTTGGATTAGCTAACACAACGTGCCATTGGAACACAGGAGTGATGGTTGCTGGTAATGGACCTCTGTACGCCAATGTAGATATTCCATTAAAAAAATCAGCCGTTTCCAGCTACAATAGTCATTTACAACATTAACAATGTCTACACTGTATTTCTGATAAATATGATATTATTTTAATGGACAAAAAATTTGCTTTTCTTTCAAAAACAAGGACAAGTGGAAGTGACCCCAAACTTTTGAACAGTCGTGTACCTATATAGGTATATGAAATATTGTATGCTAATGAGAAACCTTTATACACACACAGGATTACCTATAACATAATCTAATAGACTAACTCACCACAAATGCAAACAGCGCTATCAAGAAGGTCCAAATGTAGTTACAGGAGAATATTACACTTGAATTCAGACCTGTCTCTTTTCCGTACCGACTGTCAATGTCAAGCCTGAAGCGTGAAAACCATGCAGGTTGGCATTTATTGGGATGACTCGTGTAATGGAGGCAGCTCTGCAGAGTGGTCACTCGCTGGCACAGTCACAAAGTCATAAAATCTGATTTGAAACCTTACCCTAACCTTAACCACACTGCTAACCCTAATGATGGCTAACCATAACCTTAAATTATCACCAAAAAAGCTAATTTTAGTTATCATGAATTTTTACAATATCGGCAATTTTGACTTCGTTGCTGGCCAATCTGGCATGAAACCACTCAGTGCTGCCTCCAGGGCAAGACTCATGACAATAAATGTCAACCTGCGTAAAACATCCACATAAACTGGTTCTACTGCTCTCCTTAGCCCTGTTTATACCTGGTGCTAACATTCGTTCTATGTCCTGATCTTGTCCAAATTCTCATTGTCCCCCCATTAGGCGATTAAAAGACACATTCATCCGATTGTGATCAGATCTTCCTGACCTCCGGTTCTGGATGGTCAAACCATTTAAATTATAATTATACCAACCACTAAAATCATTGACAGGAAGCACCATTGACCTAAGTCTTATGGCACCAGTAATTGCCTTAAATTCAATAAATTCATAATATTTTGAAAGAATTTCTGTCAAATATCAGGTCACAATGTGGACACAGTGGACAGATGAGACACATTTTAACACCATGTGTAGACGCAACAAAACTTGTTCAGAAAGACATTGGATCATATTCATCTGATCACGAAACTCACATGTTAGCGCAAGGTGTAAACGAGGCTCTGTTCAGATGTAATTGTGTTTCTTAAACCAGCCATCAGTACTGACTGTACAAAACATTAGGAATAACTTCCCCCTTTTTGCCCTCAGAACAGCCTCAATTCGTTGGGGACATGGACTCTACAAGGTGTCGCTCCACAGGGATGCTGGTCCATGTTGACTCCAATGCTTTCCACAGTTGTGTCAAGTTGGCTGGATGTCCTTTGGGTGGTGGACCATTCTTGATACACACAGCACACTGTTGAGCGTGAAAGACCCAGCAGCGTTGCAGTTCTTGACACACTGAAACCGGTGCGCCTGGCACCTACTACCTACCATACATCGTTCAAAGGCACTTAAATCTTTTGGCTTGCCCATTCACCCTTTGAATGGCAAACATACACAATCCATCTCTCAGTTGTCTCAAAGCTTGAAAATCCTTCTTTAACCTGTCTTCTCCCCTTCATCTACAATTATTGAAATGGATTTAACAAGTGACATCAATAAGGATTCATAGCTTTCACCTGGCCAGTCTATGTCATGGAAAGAGCAGGTGTTCCTAATGTTTTGTACACCCAGCGTATCATAGCTGCAAAACAGAAGACATTTCTCACACACACACACAAACACACCTCTCCTCTCTTTCACACACCTCACATGTACACACACATGCACACATACACCTGTGCTGAAATGTCACCAAACAGCTGTTTGGTTAATACACTTAGAGAACTAGTCCACAAGGTGAAAGCAATGTTGGCTCTCCTCTTTCAGTTCCTGTTCTGGGAAAATTAACCAACTTTATTTCCTTGACTTTCTCCTTCAAACTTATCACGCACGCAATGTCAGAGGAGAATGATTGCTTTAGGGCTGATGTGGTTATTAATTAGCTAAATGTATTTGTTTAGCGATCGTTCCCGGTTTATTGGTTAAATTCAGAGGAGGCTGGTGGGAGGAGCTATACGGGCTCGTGTAATGGCTGGAATGAAACCATGTGTTTGATACCGTTCCGTTGATTCTATTCCAGCCATTACAACGAGCCCATCCTCCTATAGCTCCGCCCACCAGCCTCCTCTGGTGGATTGCAGTCTACTCCCTCATTCAGTGTGAGGACAGATTATCTAGATGGACTCACTGTTTATGACCAACATGAGTCTCTTCTCTATTAGGATACAGTGTTCCCATGACACAGTGGGTACATGGGACATCATCAGCACATCATCAGGCTGGCATCTCAATGTAAACAAATTCCCATTAGTATAGAAACCAGCTCATTCTCACCCAGTCTCAATGCATTCCACTCTGTTCATCTCCCACATATCTAACTATGTATCAATATTCATGCTTTTCAGCTGTAGGTCTAGAACAATGGTTTGTGTTCCACAAGCCCGGCGTCTCTCCCAGTGATGCCCGCACTGGAATCCCAAACGCCCCACACCCCACCCCTGCCCAGAGGACAGGGCCCTCCTTCACAGGGCCGTGGTGGGAGAACAGGGGTGCTTTTGTCTTGGGGAGGGTACAGGGGAACATTTTCTGCATTGTGGTCGTCTGGACAGTCATATTTTATTCAACAGGCCGCTGGCTCAAGGCGGAGGCTAGGCCACAGGTCACAATGTCAGCCGTCCATTGTCAGATGGAATAGTCTGTTCCAAGACAGGGTGAGCAGCATCACAGTCTGATCTTCCTCCCTCAGTGTGTTCTCTCTCTGTAAGCTATAGAACATCTGTCACATAGTGGACACGCAGACAAAGACAGACAGACACAATATTCCCCTTTTCTCCCTCCCTGGCTCTCTCTATATCTCTCCCTCACACACATCGTAGGGTAGGAGCAGTGCTCTCAGGTTTTAGAGGCTTTCAGTACGTAAGGAGAAGTAACTGTCCTCCACCATAAGTTACTGTGAGGCTACAGCATGTTTTATAAGCAGGTTAAACACATCTCCCTGTGTGGTTATGAAAGTGAAGTGTGTTGCCAAGGGAAACCTCTCACTCTCACCTCCATAGTCAAACTCAGATCCGTTGAAGTCTGTGGTATTGAAGAGGAACTGGATGGGTACACTAAAGGTCTAAGTGTGACGATGGCTAGAGATGCCAATCACAGTGCTTTTAGGTAGTTTCCTTTCCACATTTCCATGACAGGTGAAAAGGGAAATTCTAGTCTAATAACCTTCACACTGTCTAACACAGATTTATTACAAAGGTGAGATAAGAGTTTTTATGTATGACTGGGCCAATACAGTGTTATTCTCCATCTACCAGCCAGACCAGGAAAAACAGTCAAACATGCAGTCAAACGGACCCCTAAAAACATGGAGTCAAACGGACCCTTAAAAACATGCAGTCAAACGGACCCTTAAAAACATGCAGTCAAACGGACCCTTAAAAACATGCAGTCAAACGGACCCTTAAAAACATGCAGTCAAACGGACCCTTAAAAACATGCAGTCAAACGGACCCTTAAAAATATGCCTTTCTTGTCAGAGATTTGGTTCTAGATGAATGTTGATTGACCGGTTAAGTGTACATTTTCAGTAAATGGAGTGGTTAAGTGTGCATTTTCAGTAAATGGAGTGGTTAAGTGTGCATTTTCAGTAAATGGAGTGGTTAAGTGTGCATTTTCAGTAAATGGAGTGGTTAAGTGTACATTTTCAGTAAATGGAGTGGTTAAGTGTGCATTTTCAGTAAATGGAGTGGTTAAGTGTGCATTTTCAGTAAATGGAGTGGTTAAGTGTACATTTTCAGTAAATGGAGTGGTTAAGTGTACATTTTCAGTAAATGGAGTGGTTAAGTGTACATTTTCAGTAACCGGCCTGTCAGAGTACTACTGTGGTATGTGAAACATTTACCCACCATGTGCAGCTCATAATGCCAGTCTCCTGTCATATGGCCTTGTCATATCTAGACAAAAAACACCATCTTCTTTATACGGTTTTGTCTTGAAAGGGGTAGGAGGTAAAACATTTGGTCAATTAAAACCCGCCACAATACCTAGTCATGGCTTGAATCTTGTTTTCTTAAACATGCACAGACATCTCAATGACAGCGCAGTACCTTGAAGTAAACAGACACATACAGATGAATTAAACCACTTCAATGTCTATGTTTAGTAGGAAATGTATTTTCACGTCAGAAAAATAATCAGCAGCTACACTTGAAAAGAAAAAAACTATTAAAATGCGGTCTGCATAAATCTGTTCAAAATGGAGGCAAACCCTTAAAGAAAAATGACCTTAAAAGCACAGTGCAGTCAAGAATGTGACTTTTCTGTTTTACATTTCCACAGAGGTTGAAATAATACTGTGAAATTGTGAAAATGACGACAATGCCCTTTTAGTGTGAGAGCTGTTTGAAAAGACTGCCTGACATTTCCAACTGTTTTGGTGGAATGGAGTTTTGACCTGCTGAAATGAGTTAGACCAATAAGACTCATTCTTATTGAAACTAGGTTACACAAAGTTCCAAACCTCTCCACCAATAACAGCTCATTTTCCCTTCCCCCCTCAGACCACTCCCACAGTCCTGGGAACATTCTTGATTGATAAATTGCTCTGTGCTAAGAAGCCATTGGTTCCATTTTGACCATTTTAATTGAAAATAATCACAGTAAGGTACTTAACTGTTACCCAGAAATGATTTGATATTGAGACAAAACAGCTGCATTAGACCTTTAAGAGAGATATATATTTATATATATGTAAGTATACAATATGTAATCGAAATAAACGCATAGGGAATCTTCTCTGAAAAACAATGAAAAGTGCATTGCAAGGTGTAATGAACAAGAAACAATTATGACCACAATTTTCTTCTGTGAAAAATACATCTATAAGTGAGATAAAATGTACATTTGTAAAGAAAAACACAAGTATAAAGGCTGTTTTTCTGTTTTCTTCTCATTTGACCTCAGATACAGCAGTTAGGTAATAGCATTTCATTAGAATAAAAGACACAAAGCCGTGTTAGAATTGCACCAACTCTGTTCGGATCCACAACTCGTCATGAGAAAATGACTTTTTGAAGCACAAAAGGTAAGTATCTATATTATATAAAATTCTTCCTGGAAAGAATCAATGTGACAAAACTGCTCTTTTTACAAAATGTACATTATATGTATAGAAATTTGGCGATCCATTGTGAGAAAACATGTTTTACATATAGATCTATGAATATATATTTATATAATAACCCCTGCCCCTTCATTTACTCATCAAATATCGGACTAAGGACTTGATTCAATCTGTAGTGCTGAAGATCTCAGCACGATAGAAATTTAAAAGTGATGTTCCTGTGTTTTCGCGGAAACTGCATTCACTGTAAACTCTGCATATGTCGGCTCAATCAGTATTTACCTTTAAAATTACGCCACATCGCTAATCGTCAGCGCAACCGATTGAATCGAACCCAAAAGTTTGCTGTAGGTAGTCAAGGGTCTGCTTTCTGATTGGCTGTCCTCTATTTCCTATGCTAATCTCTGCCTATCTAGTGCATGCTCATTGGTTGCGATCTTTCATGATTTGCAAAACAAATACAAAACTACATAAGAAAAATAGGTCTATGAAAAGGTCCACTAGCAGTTTGCTAGTTACATATATTTTTTACTACAAAACCCAGATTGTCCTCGTACTCTGTGGTTTCAGAAGCGTCTAGCCAATCAGGTAGTGCTGAAATGCTGGACCCTCCTCTTCTCATCATGGTGACAGCGCTGATCTCCAGACACCTCTGCTTCCTCTGGTCATCCAGTTAGTAGATTAAAACAGGAGGGCAAGAGGTTGATGCTCTGTCAGCTGACTATAGCTCCCCTGCCTCTCTTGTCTGGGCAGGCTATAGGCAGGCCTCTTATTCCATCTCTCTAGGCTGTAGGAAGACATCTCTGCCCCCCCCCCCCCTGCTCTCTCTCTTCACTATAGACCCCTTCCCATCTCTCAGTCTCTGTTTTAGGCAGACCTCCCCCTATCTGTCCTTCACTCTGTCTCTCTCCCTACATGCTATAGGCAGGCATCTCTCTCCCTCAATCTCTGTCCATGCTATAGGCAGGCATCTCTATCCCTCCATCTCTCTGTCCGTGCTATAGGCAGGCCTCTCTCTCCCTCCATCTCTGTCTGTGCTATAGGCAGGCCTCTCTCCCTCCAGCTCGCTCTCTCTCCCTCTTAGTCCGTGCTATAGGCAGGCCTCTCCCTCCAGCTCACTCTCTCCATCTTAGTCTATGCTATAGGCAGGCCTCTCTCCCTCCAGCTCTCTCTCTCCCTCTCTTTTAGTCTGTGCTATAGGCAGGCCTCTCTCCCTCCCTCTTAGTCTGTGCTATAGGCAGGTCTCTCTCACTCCAGCTCTCTCTCTGTCTGTGCTATAGGCAGGCCTCTCTCCCTCCAGCTCTCTCTCCCTCTCTCTTAGTCTGTGCTATAGGCAGGCCTCTCCCTCCAGCTCTCTGTCCGTGCTATAGGCAGGCCTCTCCCTCTCCCTCTTAGTCTGTGCTATAGGCAGGCCTCTCTCCCTCCAGCTCTCTCTCCCCCTCTTAGTCTGTGCTATAGGCAGGCCTCTCTCCCTCCAGCTCTCTCTCCCTCTCTTTTAGTCTGTGCTATAGGCAGGCCTCTCTCCCTCCCTCTTAGTCTGTGCTATAGGCAGGTCTCTCTCACTCCAGCTCTCTCTCTGTCTGTGCTATAGGCAGGCCTCTCTCCCTCCAGCTCTCTCTCCCTCTCTCTTAGTCTGTGCTATAGGCAGGCCTCTCCCTCCAGCTCTCTGTCCGTGCTATAGGCAGGCCTCTCCCTCTCCCTCTTAGTCTGTGCTATAGGCAGGCCTCTCTCCCTCCAGCTCTCTCTCTCTCTTAGTCTGTGCTATAGGCAGGCCTCTCTCCCTCCAGCTCTCTCTCTCTCTTAGTCTGTGCTATAGGCAGGCCTCTCTCCCTCCAGCTCTCTCTCTCTCAGTCTGTGCTATAGGCAGGCCTCTCTCCCTCCAGCTCTCTCTCTCCATCTTAGTCTATGCTATAGGCAGGCCTCTCTCCCTCCAGCTCTCTCTCCCCCTCTTAGTCTGTGCTATAGGCAGGCCTCTCTCCCTCCAGCTCTCTCTCCCCCTCTTAGTCTGTGCTATAGGCAGGCCTCTCTCCCTCCAGCTCTCTCTCTCCCTCTTAGTCTGTGCTATAGGCAGGCCTCTCTCCCTCCAGCTCTCTCTCTCCCTCTTAGTCTGTGCTATAGGCAGGCCTGCTGCACCTGGTTGAGGAGCTCTCCGAAGCGGTCGAACAGGCCCTCCACCCAGGCTCCGTTCCTCATGCACAGCTGCACCGTCTCCTCCTGCCCCATGTCACCAGCCTGCACCCGCAATGACGCAATCTGCAACACAGCAACCACAAAACAAGCCACACGTCAACCACAAAACAAGCCACACGTCAACCACAAAACAAGCCACACGTCAACCACAAAACAAGCCACACGTCAACCACAAAACAAGCCACACGTCAACCACAAAACAAGCCACACGTCAACCACAAAACAAGCCACACGTCAACCACAAAACAAGCCACACGTCAACCACAAAACAAGCCACACGTCAACCACAAAACAAGCCACACGTCAACCACAAAACAAGCCACACGTCAACCACAAAACAAGCCACACATCAACCACAAAACAACCCACACATCAACCACACCAGCGTTTCTGTGCCAACTAAACAACCCTGGTAGCACACAACAGTTGTATGCCAATCATGGGTTTCAGTTGTACAACCAAACCGTGCCCAGGGCCCTCACTGGCCAGGGCCCTCACTGGCCAGGGCGTGACATATTGCCTGACAAAGGCACAAGCCGCAAACAATTACACATACAGAGGGGTTGTTACTGAAGAGATAACCTAGGTTCAAGACTATTCTAAACTGAACATGACACTCAGTGGTCATTGCTGATACAGCGTCTCAGTTCTGCAGTCAAAATATCACGTTGGAGGTTTGACCGAGGGCCAACTAGACAGCTGGTTAGTGTGTATTGTTTAGACTGAGGGCAATGTGGACCAACTAGACAGCTGGTTAGTGTGTATTGTTTAGACTGAGGGCAATGTGGACCAACTAGACAGCTGGCTAGGGTGTATTGTTTAGACTGAGGGCAATGTGGACCAACTAGACAGCTGGCTAGGGTGTATTGTTTAGACTGAGGGCAATGTGGGCCAACTAGACAGCTGGCTAGGGTGTATTGTTTAGACTGAGGGCAACGTGGACCAACTAGACAGCTGGTTAGTGTGTATTGTTTAGACTGAGGGCAATGTGGACCAACTAGACAGCTGGTTAGTGTGTATTGTTTAGACTGAGGGCAATGTGGGCCAACTAGACAGCTGGTTAGTGTGTATTGTTTAGACTGAGGGCAATGTGGACCAACTAGACAGCTGGCTAGGGTGTATTGTTTAGACTGAGGGCAATGTGGACCAACTAGACAGCTGGCTAGGGTGTATTGTCCACAGACACACTCCTGTACATGGTCTTCTTCTTAGCATCCCTGAAGTATTCCACCACAGACCCACTGGGGAACACACAGAGCACATGCATGCCCCCACTAGGGTGACCACATTTAAAACACCCAAATGTGGGACAACGGGATGACTTTGGGGGACAGTGTAGCCTGGTGGGAGGGAGTTTTAATCTGTTGATAAAATGTGGGACATGATTGTTTGCTTGCAGGACAAAGGACCAACATGCAGGGACATGTGGTCACACTCGGCCAATCACAGAGACACAGAGTGTTGTCTCACCTCCTCCTGACACATGAGGTATGTGTGGTACTTGTAATGCTGTAGAGAATGGTAGAGGGAGAACCACTGTGGTTTCTGCTGGTCCACTGTGTATTCCTAGAGACAGAGAGAACAGAGTTCATTACACTACATTTTCCTAAACACTCCACGCAAACTTCACAGTTTGGTCAAGTAAGCATAAAAAACTAAATGCATTCACATCCAGCAGTCACAGAAACATGTTGCATCAGAGACACAAACTGAGTGCAGGACGCCCTCTACTGGACAAAAGCAGAAAGGGCTTCTTCTTTCCCTCTGGCCTGCACTGTAAATAGCAGTGTCAACATAGAGCCTCTTCTTACCAGGGGCAGTTTGCTGGGGGACTTGGAAGGCTTCATGTTCTTCCTGTTGTAGGCCTTCCCACTGAGCCGCACCTTAAAGGCTGGAGTCTCCCCATCCTTGTTGAGCTCTGTTACCACGGAGATCTCTGGGAAGCTGTCCAGCGCCGTCTGAGGAGAGACAATGTGAGAGGTACTCAATAAAAGGTTGTTGAGGAAGGCAGAGGCCTATATTTATTTTCAGGAGAATGCTAAAACGCAAACCTTAAAGAGTTGTCCCACTCGTAGTCTGGGCAGCAGGCGTCTCCTGTTGTCCCAGATCATCCCGTCCACTCTCTTCATGTGGGGCAGCAACAGCTCATCTGAACCCCAGAAACAATGTGATCAGCTTCCTAAATTCTACAAACAACTATTCCACTCCCTTCCCCTCTCTCTCTCCCCTCAGGTATGCCAGACGTGATTACTCCTCCGTGAATACACCTGTCTCCGTCCCCCCTCTCTCTCTCTCTCTCCCGTCAGGTATGCCAGACCTGATTACTCCTCCGTGAATACACCTGTCTCCGTCCCCCCTCTCTCTCTCTCTCTCCCGTCAGGTATGCCAGACCTGATTACTCCTCCGTGAATACACCTGTCTCCGTCCCCTCTCTCTCTCCCCCTCAGGTATGCCAGACCTGATTACTCCTCCGTGAATACACCTGTCTGCGTCCCCTCTCTCTCTCTCCCCCTCAGGTATTCGCGACCTGATTACTCCTCCGTGAATACACCTGTCTGCGTCCCCTCTCTCTCTCCCCCTCAGGTATGCCAGACCTGATTACTCCTCCGTGAATACACCTGTCTGCGTCCCCTCTCTCTCTCTCCCTCAGGTATGCCAGACCTGATTACTCCTCCGTGAATACACCTGTCTCCGTCCCCTCTCTCTCTCCCCCTCAGGTATACCAGACCTGATTACACCTCCGTGAATACACCTTTCTCCGTCCCCTCTCTCTCTCCCCCTCAGGTATGCCAGACCTGATTACTCCTCCACGAATACACCTGTCTCCGTCCCCCCTCAGGTATTCCCGACCTGATTACTCCTCCGTGAATACACCTGTCTGCGTCCCCTCTCTCTCTCTCCCCCTCAGGTATGCCAGACCTGATTACTCCTCCGTGAATACACCTGTCTCCGTCCCCTCTCTCTCTCCCCCTCAGGTATGCCAGACCTGATTACTCCTCCGCGAATACACCGGTCTCCGTCCCCCCTCAGGTATGCCAGACCTGATTACTCCTGCGTGAATACACCCGTCTCCATCCCCTCTCTCTCCCCTCAGGTATGCCAGACCTGATTACTCCTCCGTGAATACACCTGTCTCCGTCCCCTCGCTCTCCCCCTCAGGTATGCCAGACCTGATTACTCCTCCGTGAATACATCTGTCTCCGTCCCCTCTCTCTCTCCCCCTCAGGTATGCCAGACCTGATTACTCCTCCGTGAATACACCTGTCTCCATCCCCTCTCTCTCTCCCCCTCAGGTATGCCAGACCTGATTACTCCTCCGTGAATACACCTGTCTCCGTCCCTAACCCCCCTATGGCAGTCGTTCCCAAATCTTTTTTTAAGGAACTCAGTCCGGCTTTCATGTAACTGTTGAAAGTTGTAACAGTAACAGTTGTAACAGTTTGGGAACCCTTGGAAGGGTACCAACCATCCCCCTCTCCCCCTCTGTTGGGGGTATACCCACCGTTCTCCCTCTCCAGAGCGCTCATCACGTCTGCATCCAGGGCGACGCTGATCAGCAGCTCTACAAAGCTCTTAAACGTCTCCTTCATGGTCCTGGTGTTGAGGAACCGAGAGGAAAACGGCACTGGGGGAGTGAACTCTGAGACAGAGAGAGAAGAGACAGAGGGAACGAGGGAGAGGGAAGAACAAGAGATAAAACAGCACATAACAGAGGAAGTTGCAGAGCTCCATCAAGTCATCAAACCCATGGGAATGAGCCTAAATGTAGGCCCTCTAAAGCATCAACCCTCACCATCATCTTCAGCCTCATCCTCAGGAGAGGACTCGGAGGGAGATGGAGAGTACTCCTTCCACTTCCTCCTCTTCTTGGGCGGGGGCTCTGCCTTGGTCTTGGGCTGCTTGGTGCGAGGCTTGGACTGGGACTTCTGTGATGTGGGCGTGGCGAGAGGGTCAGAGTTCACTGAGCGGGGAGGAGTCTTCAGACCGAGCAGTGTCTTCGCCTGACAGCCTCTGGAGGAGAGAATGAAGGTAGAAATGAATGAAACCAGACTCAGAATGATGAAGATGAGACAGACTGAGGTAAATAAGTAGAGGAACAGATATCAGTACCTCATGGAGGACATGGGCTTGCAGCGGGGTTTGCGGTTACAGACCCGGACGTACTCCTTCTTGTTGACTGTGTCCAGGAACTTGACGTACACCCTCCTGTACATGGTCTTAGCGTCACCAAAGTAGCCCAGATACTAGAACGGATGTAGACACACACAACAGAGTGGATTCATGTTACTCTGCTTACAGAATAATGTTAAGAATTCAAACTCTATGGGGATTTATACAAACACACTAATCATCATCTGTGAGTGTGTGTGTGTTCATGAGTAGTGTGTGTATGTGCATGCATAGGTGTGTGTGTGTCTAATCAGATGTACACCTGTCCTTACACTGTTAGTGGCTGAGAACACTCTCTTGCTGTCCCTCAGCTCAGGGACAAACTTCTGCAGCAGAGCTTTCTGGACCTTCCAGATGGCTGGGGGTTCCTGTCCGGCTGTCAATGTCACCTACACACACACACACACACACACACACACACACACACACACACACGAGTAGAACAAGTCTCAGCATGGATCAATAGAACAAACCACAGACAGACAGACACAAATATGTTTTATATATCTGGACTAACTGCATTAGGGGAAAAAAAGAAAAAAATGTGAATCTCTGCCAAGGTTTCACACAAATCCCCTCCCATCCCTCCCACCTTCAGGCTCCCGGTGTCCTCGTTTTTGACCACAAACTCGTCCCTCTCGCGGTACATGCCCTCTCCCCCGCTGTCCGACAGTTCTTCGTCCGTCAGTCCTTCTATGGCCACGCTGGTCAGCTGGACGGCCAGCTGGCCTGGGGGGGCCGGTTTCACCCCCTCCTGCCCCGACGACCCAGTCACCGATGATGACAAGACGGTTCTCGAGGACTCCTTCGGTGCAGCCGTCTGCTGCTCCTGGGCTTTGGAGGCTGAGTGAGGCATGCTGGGAGCCTGGTCTGGCTTCAGGGGAGAGTTGGAGAGTCTGTTGTCTGTTGATGGAGAGAAGAGAGAGGGGATAGAGGTTAGGGTATTAGATGTTAAATGTAACAACTGGAATTAACATGGGTACTAATGAATGCCCTCCTTGATTTATGAAAATGTTTTTGGAGATAAAAAACAAAGCGTTTTATTTAAATGGTATCCAATCAGGACACAATGCTGTCTCACACTACACTGATAACTAACAAACCAGATGACTGAATCCTAAGGGCTTGTGAGGGCAGCCCATTCCATGTTTACCCGCTGTGTGTGTCCTGTCTGAGGGCTCGTCCAGGGCCGACAGGGCTGAGCTGATGCTGTTCTGGAGGGCCTGGTTCTTTCCAGCGCTGCTCTCATCCTCGTCCGAGCTGAACGATGGCAGTGTCTCCAGGTTCTTCTGGAGCTCTTCCTCCAGACGCTGCTGCTGAGAGCTCCCCGCAACCCCAAGGCCCTCATCGCCTATCAACGGGGCTGATGGGGGTTGTATTTTCAGAGGTAGAGGCGGTATGGCGCACAGTGGCCGCTTGGACGAAGCCGAGGGCCTGCGGGAGCGACTGGGGGTCCGTACGGGGGATGAGGAGAAGTGCTGTTTGGGACCTGACTTGAGGAAGTCCAGAAAGGAGCCGATGAAGCCTGTTTTGACCTCTGGCTGTTGCTCCTCCACCTCACGGATCTTCTGCCTCATCCTCTCCTGCTGCTGGTAGCTGTCGTAGGCCGCCTCCGAGGTGGAAGGGGAGCTGGTGGGGTCGCTGCCCCGGGAGTTCTGCCTCTTGGCCTGGACTGTCTTCTTCCTTGGTTGGATGTTCTCTTCCTCTGGAACGGGTGGCTTGGCCGAAGCCTTGGAGCGCACCCTCTTTTTGGGGTTGACAAAGCCGTCAGAGGGACACTCGTCAAGGCCGTCTTCTCTCTTGATGACTTTGGACCCTTTGGGGTTCTGCTTATTGGCCTTGCCTCTGTTGAGGTTCCCTGAGGGGTCGTACCCCAGGCCAGCCAGGTGGTACTCATTCTCAGAGTGGCCTCCGTTGGGGTTGCCATCGGCCCTGTTGCTAGGGTAAACAGACTGTCCTTTGGGTGAAATGTTGTTTGGCTCGTCTCCGGGCTTCTGTAGCAAACCTTTGTCGGCGCCCATGTCGTGCCTGGGGTCGACTACAGTGGTGTGCGAGTGTGACATTGAGTACTGTTGCCCCAGATGCCCCTCCCCTTTAGGAAACTGGTGTCTGTCTGAGCTCATAGGAGAGCCATTGAGTGTCAGGGTCATGGTGTTATGGGAGTTAGTGTTGGTGATGATGGAGGTCTGGGAAGATGAAGAGGAGAAACTAGGTGACTGGTGTCTGGTGTCCCCAGTCTGGAAATGACCCTTGGGGTCGGGCATGCCGCCCTCAGCAGCGCCGGACGTGGCTTTGACAAAGTCCTGTGGCGTGACACCGCAGGCGGCTGCCGTGGCAGCCAGGATGTCATCCACGTTGGACAGGATGTTCCTCTCGTCTGCCAGCAGCATGGACTCTGGGAAGCAGATGGAGCTCAGGGCGAAATGGTGCTTGGCGTCCTGCGACTGCTGCTGATTGGTCGACTGGCTGTAAGGGTCTTTTGGCGAAGAGAGGTGCAGTATGGAGGAGTCCGTGATGGTGTTCTGTCCTACTGCCCCAGGCTGGCTCTGGCTACCATTAAGGCTAACGCTGATCAGATGATCTCCCTCCATGTGAAGGTACTGGACCTGGCCTGACCCCGGTGTCAGCTGCACCTTGGAAGGGTTGAGACCACAGTGGATGAGAGGCTGTTGGATCAGGACCATCTGCTGGTCCCGATTAGGCTCCAGTAGAACCTGAGAGTTGGGGACCCTGATGTACTGGTTCTGGGTGTGGTTCAGGGCAGACTGGGCGTTGGCCTGGTGATTTTGTTGCCGTGGCTCAGGCCCTTTGAGCAGGAGTGAGTGCTGTTTGAGCTCCTCATGGGAAGACATGAGCTGGGCGTTGGTCCTAGTCTTTGTGCCTATGAGCTGGTCTTCGGCTCGCGAGTTGCTCCGGATCACACTCTGAGTGTTGTAACGGTCATCCATTTTGGAGACTACGTAGACCACATTGTCACTGCCCCCCAGGCTGGAGGTTTCTAAAGAGACCTGCTGGAGAGCCTGGAGGTCCTCGATGGGGATCTCTCCTTCCAGTTTCAGTTTGCAGTAGGCTGGCTTTAGGTCCTGTACTGAGGCTCTGCAGTTGTTCTGTAAGGCGAGGGGAGGGGCTGAAGAGAAGGGGGTGTAGCCCTGGCCCGATATTGATGTGGGTAACCTCTGGGCGATGGCGGAGGGGTAGGGGGCGCTGAGGGATTGTCCTGCGGCGTAGCTCTGAGACTGAGTGACCGAAGCCTGCCCCTGAGACAGGTAGCTCACGTTAGGGGCACCCTGAGAGTGGCTGGCAGGGGAGCTCTGAGAGGGGTTGCCCAGACACAGGCCCTGAACCTGGGCTCTGTACTGGCCCACATCCTCCTGGCTCTGCCCAGGGCTGGAGCAGTAGACCAGGGACTGACTGACAGACGCTACATTGCCTGAATGGCCAGAGAAGGAGGGCAGAGTCTTATAGAGAGAAGGCCTGAGGAGGTCTGAGGAGGAAGAGGAGTAAGCCTGGGAGGTGATGTAACTCTGAGAGTGGCTGAGAGTGGACAGCAGACTGGGTAGCGGGGCCGATGTGTATGGTTGAGTCTGTTGGCTGGCAATCACCGAACCATGCTTCAACCCAGGCCCCTGCCCTGGGGAGGGGTAGCTCTCTGGAGATCCACCCTGTGACTGGGGTCCGCCATCTGGGGCCAGTTTGGAAGAACAGTCTTTAGTCTTGGCACCCGTGGAGGACGAGCAGTACCCAGAGGGGGAGGGGATGGAGGAGGGGTAGGCCTGAGATTGCACACCCGTCTTAGGCTGCTGCGCACCGTTGACCCCCTGGGAGGAGTCCGTCCCCATGGAGGTGCTGCAGGGCACTGTGGTCTGCCTTGAGGGGTCCTGCTGGAAGGAGCCATCCCCCTCCCCGCTGCCTGAGCCGAGGTAGCCCTGCAGGGAATGCTGCAAGCCAGGCAGCTGCTCCGAGACAGCGTGGCTGCTGCTAGAAGGCCTCTGGTGGTGCTTGATCACACTACATTCCCGCTGGAGTGCTCTCTCGATGGAGCCCGAGAAGACGGGCACCCCGTAAGGCTGGGGGGCTGACTGGGTAGCCAAGGGCAGTAGCCCAAACTGGGGCTGCAGGAGGTGAGGGGCCGACTCCTGGGCCGAGCGATATGTGGATGACTGGGGAGGGAGGGCGGTGCCCAGGGAGGGGGTGGGGAGGCGGTCGAAGGCCAGGGAGGTAGGTAGCGTGGCCTGGCTGGGTTTAAGCTGCAGCAGGGGGTCGAGGTGGGAGGAGAGCAGGCCGTTGGTGGAGGTGCTGAAGGCGTGGTCCTGGAGGGCCAGGGAGGGGCTGGTGGCGTAGCTCCGCGAGGGGAAGGCACTAGGGTGCTGATAAGAGGAGAGGGGGGCAGGGTAGGGGAATGTGGCGCTGGTAGGAAGGGCACCGGTGAGGAACAGCTCTGTGGTGGGGTTGGCGCCTAAGTGAAAAAAAAAGAAAGATGAATAAAGATAAATCTTCGGGCAAGTTCACATCCAAACAAAATACAAAATGATAGACAAAAACAAGCCGCTAACACAGCTCACATACGACAGATGAACCAAACATGAGAGAGAGAGGTAGAAAGAGAACAAGGCCAACGATGTGTAATATATGAACTGAGTGGAATGGATACAGGTCTCATTTCCCAATTGAAACCAGCCTGGTGCCTCAATTCAAAATGTCATTTTCTTTGGAATCCATGACGCACAGAACAATTCATAAATCCACAACAAATAATTAACTCAAAACCAAGTGTGTAAAATGGCAGCCATTTGGTGTGTGTATATACTGTGTGTGACCTCACCGGTCTGCCACGTGGTGGTCCTAAAGGGGGGGAGCAGAGAGGCCCCGACAGGACCAGCCTGCTGCAGGGCTCTAGACTCCATGGCCGACAGGAAGTTCATGACAGAGGTCTCAGTAGTGTTAGTGCCTGAGTCAAACCCCCCCGACAGACCTGGGAGAGGTAGAAGAAGGGGGAGGCGGTGAAGAGAGACAGAGAACATGTCATGAGGTTACTGAGGTTATGTCTAGAAGGGATACAGATTGTGTCAAAAATGTACTTTTCGGAGCAGGTTAGGTGAATTAGGTTAAGAAACGGGTTCGCTGAAAAAATGTCAAATTTTACAAAAGTTGTATCCATCTAGACATGACCGGTTACTGATGCAGGCGCAGTAACATTCTCCTAATGGTCTTCCTACAATAACAACACAGAGTGGCAGCCCGCTACAGTTCATTAAACAAGTCTCGTAGTCCTTCATTAAATCTTACCTGTAGGGTGATGGGTAGTGGTGTAGGTGGGCAGCTGGGTGCAGGCGTAGGTCTGCCGATGGAGGAGCTCCGACTCCAGGTGTGTGGCACCATAACTGGCACTGCGGAAAGGAACACACACACACACACACACATATACACATTAGGACACGCACATGTTGCACCTTTACTGTGCAACCTCACCATGCCTGAGGCACTAAACCAGACAAGCTTATTCCACACATCAACAACACGATGTGAGCACCATCACAACAGCACACTGTGCCCCTGTCAGCCCCCTGGGCCTTGCCCTGTCACACAGAGACCCAGACAGTATTTATAGGCCCATGATGCAAGCTTACAAAAGTGTGTCAGGCACAATGGAGGCCCTTAAAAATGTGGTGCAGGACGGGTCTCATTTGATATATAAAAACATCTCTCACCCATTGATAATATTATAATTGACAGTCACATAAGAGGTTATTATTTGTTCAGCATTAGAAACGGAGTTAAACAGATTAGAAAATGATATACGTTGACAGAACTCAAACATGACACGTTATTTTTATAGAAACACTAGTATTGATTATAACAGGGTGTCAGACGAGCTCATATGAAGACTGCTGTACTAAACAGGGATCACACACAACATGAGAGCAGACACACTTGTTGTTCCCTCCTCACAGCTGAACTACCACAGGATAACATGTAGCACTATCAACCTGCACTGTCATGAATAGTGTCAGTGTAGCTAGACAACCAGCTGGTGCTCTCTCATGCCCTTTCCACAGCCCCCCAGAGTGACACAAAGAGACTGGCATGGCCAGAGGTGAATTATTCATGTACACTGTACAGGGGAACCCAAGCAGGTTGAGGAGATTGTTACAAGTCATAACAGGGTTATGAATGAGAGCTCTGGGATATTTTTATGTCGGCCTCAGTCTTGAAACCTACAAAGGCCTAACCCACACACAGAAGTGGAGGCAGAAGAAGAACAGAGAGCGAGACTTTTTAAGAGGACAGACTACCTTATGAACCTTGGGTTATATTTGCATCCAATGAAACTTTAATTCCGCACTTTACAATTCACTGGAGCATCAAAACAGCCTTGTCAGTATAAGAACTTGAGAATGAAAGGCCCTGTACAAACAGCTAGCTACTACTTTCCATCAAAACGTGTGGTAAAAACAACTAGGGCCGGTACGATACAATACTCATTAGTATCTTGACAAGGAAACAAAACGCAAAGCGGATTTTACTTTTTTAGGAAAACAGTCCTAATGTTGGAAGCAAACATTATGTCATCCAGAGTCACATTTATTTATTTTCCATCTGTAGCTCACAATATTTTACATACAGCAGGTTTTTAAAGTACCAAAGAGTTGTCTGCTTCATGTTTTTATTTTCGCTTTCAAATAAATATTGTTATATTGACATCGTCACAGCGCCCCGCCCCCACCCCAAAAGACCCCAGAACGAGTCAGTCTGTTCATCACATGGTAACAAAATGGAGCCGAACATGTCCCATTTCCTATTATTCAGATAATACGAGACGTCTCGGTGCGATGAACACAGAGCAGACTGACTGATGTTCTAGTCAGGAGACAAACGCTCAGCTGGGAGTCATCTCATCTGCTTCTCTCTCTCTGTCCCTGTGTTTCACTAACACATCCCTACTAATCTACAATAAAAGGGTGAGGGAGAGATAAACTAGTCACAAACTAGGACCCAAGTCAAAGCTAAATTCCCTGAGTTGATTCTCACTGATCAGTTTGGAGGAACCAACCAAAACGCTGATTCTCACTGATCAGTTTGGAGGAACCAACCAAAACGCTGATTCTCACTGATCAGTTTGGAGGAACCAACCAAAACACTGATTCTCACTGTGATCAGTTTGGAGGAACCAACCAAAACGCTGATTCTCACTGTGATCAGTTTGGAGGAACCAACCAAAACGCTGGTGCTTTCACACAGACAAGAGAAAGTGAAAAGGTCAGGAAGACATTATCGCACTCAGGGATGATGAGGAGGTGGTGATCTCCACCTCCTCCCTGAGTGGGATAGTCTATTTTCTAGAGTGAATCCACCGTTCTCTCTAAAGACAGACGCTTTCCAAGTCCTTTTTCCTGGAGGTTAGAACAGTCACAGGGACAATGAGCAGTTGGAGAGAGAACTCAGGAACAGGCTTCAAGCATGTTCAGTCTAGCCTACTTTCATAATGTAATGACATAGTACTAGTACGAACAGCTTCACCGTAAAAAAAAACTACAAAGTGTTTTAAAACCCACCTGTCTGATATGCTACCTTCCCTGATTTAACTTACCTACCCCTAAAACTGTTCAACTAAACATGTGTTGGTGAGTAGGTTAAAACAAGACCCACGCTCCCCCCCTAAGGGTGTCAATCTCAGTTTCCCTCCATAACCTGAGAAGTGACTGATCTCTAACCAGCCCCTCGCTCTCCCTTTACTTCTCCCTGTCTCCTCAGACCCTGGGGGTGGGAGGTGGAAGGAGGAGGGTGGGTGGCACAGCCCCCCAGAGGCACTGTGTGGGGCTCCACAGTTCATGTCTGGACAGAGATTCCCCACTCACACCACTAACGAGGGCTCCTCTCTTCATCCAGGTGGAAATGAGTTGAAGAGCCCAGTCTGCCAAGACGAGAGACATGATTCTGTTAAATGTGTTTCAACTTAATGTCAAAAAACAGGTAGTTAGGGTTTAGGGTTTAAACAGGTTTAAACAGGTAGTTAGGGTTTAGGGTTTAAACAGGTAGTTAGGGTTTAAACAGGTAGTTAGGGTTTAAACAGGTAGTTAGGGTTTAGGGTTTAAACAGGTAGTTAGGGTTTAGGGTTTAAACAGGTAGTTAGGGTTTAGGGTTTAAACAGGTAGTTAGGGTTTAGGGTTTAAACAGGTAGTTAGGGTTTAGGGTTTAAACAGGTAGTTAGGGTTTAGGGTTTAGTGTTTAAACAGGTAGTTAGGGTTTAGTGTTTAAACAGGTAGTTAGGGTTTAGGGTTTAGTGTTTAAACAGGTAGTTAGGGTTTAGGGTTTAGGGTTTAAACAGGTAGTTAGGGTTTAGCTAAAGACTGAACCTCAACATCCACATATCTGATCAACTGTTACGCACGGACTAACTTCACTTTGTCTCTCGCTGTGTGTCTGTACTCAGCAGATACCATAACTAGGGCAGCTGGTGTCCCACATTTTCAGCGCTATCCATTTATAAAACAGGATATTTTAACAGGCAATTCAGGTTAACTCCACACAGAGAGTGGACCAAAAAAATACACATTATCAACCACACCACTGAGCCTCCCAAATATACGTTTGACAAGCACGACTTTCATATTCATCATTTTGTTCAATGGTCAAATGACAGCGATGCTCTGAAGAAGTAAACATTCAGAGTTGACCACGATGTAGACGTCAGACAGCTGTCAACAAACTGTACAAAACACCAGTCTTTCTGTGACTTCACTTTCAGTCAAAACAGAATCCAACCAGTCAAGCTACTTCCTAAAAATTGAGACCATGTCAATGACCAGATTATCAGCGAATTAAACACCTCGGATTTGACAACCTTACGCTCAACAACGTATCTAGCTAGCTATGCAAATATACCCGTACATCAGTGTGATTAAGCGGACCTGTCTGGCGACTTCTTTCCTAGTTAAAGATGGTTCATTCTAAGCGATCGAATACTTGATTGAACTATTCGACATCATTGCATTCTTGCATGTAGATAGTTAATTGTGCATATTGACAATTAACGTGCAACACAGCTACGTAGCTGATGGCGTGCTACAGATTTTAGGGGTGTCCAACATTTCCAAAACACTGTTCAATGAGTGATCAGTAACTTTATATTCATATGTCAAGCCCTCCACACAATTGTTCCATAACACGACGCGTTAACTTTAAAAGCTCGTCACATTTCTGTTTGTTGTGCTAGGCCTTCCATCACCGGAATTTTCCGTGAAAGGTGACCCGCCCTCTCCTTCATCTCATTTACCTTGGCTTTATGCTTGCGGTGCTCCGCTCATAGGCCCAGGCTACGGTCTGTGCTGGTGGAGCCAGCGGGTCTGCGAAACTGGAATTCGGGTAATTCCGGTCCATCATCCGTCGAAGGCTGGGAGTGATGCACTTCCCCGATGGCGCTTTGTGAAGCAGTAGGCACACATACGAGCGCGGCGCCGGACAAAACAATCACATTCTCCCGGACCATAGATTACTAGGCGCCGTCAAGTTCATCTGTTTAGTCCTGAAACTTTATAACCACTTCTCTTTAGCATGAGGTTATGATGATAATCATTGTTCGTTTTCCTTAATCAAAAACTGTGCAGGCACTGCATGGTGGTTTGGTACTTGGATCAGGTCCCCATGTTGGTTTATTTCCCATGATGCACCGCCAACCCTGCTTGAGTTGGAAGAGTTCTTTCTCATAATTTTCCTTCAGTATAATAATGGAGCAATATTTCTTTCTGTGAAATGTTTTTACCTGTCTGAAATGACATCAAGTCAGTCATATCACTGATCATATATTTTTTAACACGACCTTTGCACATACTTTTTTTTTAACCTTTGCACGGTCACATAATTATGTAAGAAATCGTGATATAATTTGCAGACAATTTAATGATCAAAATAATGATCGCCTTTGGTGTTGCTGCAAACATTAACACTTCACCATTCAAACATTCTTCAGAGAGACAAGACAATCATTAAAATGTCAATTTATGAAATGATCCTCTGACAGTTAACATGTTTCATAGACTTAAAAGTACACAATCAGTCAAACCAAGCATCATCAGCACACATACAGTACATTGTCCCATGATGTCAACCTCACCATTGACATCATTCATAGATCTATGTGTCACTATACCTCCTAATCCTTACAGAAGTCATGCTCAGATGTGAGCAGTATTAATTCAATATCCTATTTTACAAATGAATGGGTAAAGAAACAGCCCACTACTCAACAGTGTCCAGAAATAAAAACAGAATTATCCCAACCTGTGGTTGTAAAACCCTAAAAGAAAGTGCACCCTGTTATGACAATTTAACAGGCACTTCATTAAATATCACGGATAGGTTTCTTCTTCATTAATGAATAGCTTCAGAAAAGAGCAAAGACTTCCTGGGACACTCATAATAGCATAGCATGTGATCTGTGCTTGACGTGGGCAGGATCTCACCGGAACTGAGTACTGGCACCAACAATGTTCTACTGCTTCAGTTTCTGCACCGCCTATAGAATATTAGCTCAAAAGTATTGCAGAGCTCCTGCACAGGCATACATATATATATAAAATATAATATAAACAACAGTACAGGTAAATGAGTACAGGCACGTATAGTATTTCAGTCCAAGTCAAGCACTGAGTGTGATGTCATCAAACTCACACAGTCTACTTGAGCAGTTACTACACATACAGTGAGCGCCAAAAGTATTGGAACAGTGACACATTTTGTCTATGTACTTTGGTTTTGAAATTATACGACGAGGAGGTTAAAGTGCCGACTGGGATGATATTTGTGCATCTAACTTTGTCACAAAAAAATTGTCACTGTCCCAATACTTTTAGAAGCCACTGTACATCTAATGTGATTCAGAGAATGTGGAAGTGTCAATTATCTCAGTCTGTCCTAACACTATGCTCATATTGTGTCATTAACCAACAGGCTACAGTAGTAGGCAGACTTGTGTGTATACCACAGGTTGGTGGCACCCTAACTGGGGCGGATGGGCTCGTGGTAATGGCTGGAGCGGAATCAGTGGAATGATATTAAACATGGTTTCCATGTGCTTGATGCCATTCCATTCCACGCCGTTCCAGCTATTATTATGATCCGTCCTCCCCTCAGCAGCCGACACTGGTATATACTCAATACGGTTTCTCATGCTTCATTTTCCATTCATCAAAGCAGAGCAGTTGACAGGTTACAGTTAAACTAAGATATATCATGTCAAGTATTACCTCACTAGTTGTTATGGGTTAAAGCAGGTCCAACTCAAAAGTGAGGAATAAAGTGATGAGGAATAAATCAACTTTGGCACATGCAGAAAAATGTCTAAACATTTGTACAAATAGATAAATATGCTAAACATCTCAAATTGCAGGTAACGGAAGAGGTAATCAGTCACACAGATCTACAATTATCACAAGGTATTACAATCCAATAAAATCACATGTTGAACATGCACGGTAGAGAACAACCATGTCAGGTAAATAGATCTAAACCTCTTTAGTAGCATTTGATGATGCTCAACATGGAGACATTCATCCAGCGAGGTCAAAGGTGCTATCGTCGAATACTTCCAGGTTGAGACCTGTGGGAAAGAAACAAAGTAAACATGTTGTTCACCTAACAAGGCAAGGTTAGAAAGATCCCTACTGTCTATAAACCAAAATAAAATTGTACAAAAAAATGTTTTGAAAAATATTTTAATGTATGAACATTTTTGTAGTTATAATTCAATTCAGATAGGTAGAGCAAGTTTTGGGTTTATGTGTAACAGTGTTGGTTGTGTCAATCTCCTTCCCACAACCTGGGCTCGAACCAGGGAGGACACTGAACACATCGACAACTGTTACCCACAAAGCATCATTACCTGTCACTCAACAAAAGCAGTGGCCCTTGCAGAGCAAAGGAAACAACCAGCTCAAGGTCGCAGAGCGAGTGATGTCACGGATTGAACACTAGTAGCCCGCACAGCTAACTAGGTAGCCATTTTAGGTCGGCAACACTCACTCTTAAGCATCAGCTGTCAGAGCAGCTCACAGATCACTGCACCTGTACATAGCCCATCTGTAAATGGCCCATCCAACTACCTCATCCCCATATTCTTATTTATTTTGTATCTTTGCACCCCAGTATCTCAACTTGCACATTCATCTTCTGCACATCTATCACTCCAGTGTTTAATTGCTAAAATGTAATTACTTCGCCACTACGGCCTGTTTATTGCCTTACCTCCCTAATCTTACCTCATTTGCACACACTGTATATAGATTTTTTCTATTGTGTTATTGACTGTGCGTTTGTTTATTCCATGTGTAACTCTGTGTTGTTGTTTGTGTCACACTGCTTTGCTTTATCTTGGCCAGGTCGCAGTTGTAAATGAGAACTTGTTCTCAACTAGCCTACCTGGTTAAATAAAGGTAAAATAATAATTAATTTTTTAAACTCCCCTTTGACCTCCTCTGCAGCAACCGGCACAATCATGTGTGTGTGTGTGTACATGAGCATGCGTGTGTATACCCAGGGTAAGGAGGAGGTGGGGCGTCGTGCGTTCCAGATTTGCCGATGGCGTCCTCATAGGAGGGCAGGCCTGGGGGGTCAATCTCCTCCGGCGGGGGCAGGAGCACAGGCTGCAGAGAGACCTCATCCAGTCTCCGCATGATCAGCGAGGCATTACTGCGCCTTGGACGCACCCTAACAGAGCTGGAAGAGACAGTCAGGAATGATGCAGTATCCCTTTGAAGAATGTGTGCGTATACACACACACACACTTTACCCCTATCTACATATTACCTCAATTACCTCGACTAACCTGTAACACTGCACATTGACCCGCCTATATATAGCCTCGTTATTTTTTTTTTTTTTTTACTTTAGTTTATTTAGCAAATATTTTCCTCAACCCTTATTTTTCTTAAAACTGCATGGTTGGTTAAGGGCTTGTAAGTAAGCATAAGTAAAGTCTACACCTGTTGTATTCGGCGCATGTGACAAATAACATTTGATCTTATTCAAACTATTGATCCAGCGACCACTGTCATTCAGTCAACATAATACCCCTCATCTAACTCACCCTGCACGTGAGAGGTTATCCTTACAACTCCCCTTGCAGAAGTACCAGACCAACAGGCCGAAGATGACGATGGCCACCCCTGCCGCGATCAGACCCACAAGCAGGGCAGTCACATCCAGCCGCGATGGCCGCGTGTCCTCATCTGTGGGATCACACAAAAACAACCAACTGAAGAATTTTTGCATGTATGACACACTGCAAGATTCCTAAATATGCTGCTAACTCTCCTAAAGAGTCACAGTGTATGGTGCTTTTTTTTTTTAACTAGACTGATTTCTACCAGAGTAACCAGGTTTCTCTCCAGCCATCCTGTAACATTTATGGACTAATAAACCTGTCAAGGAGAAAATAAACTGGACTGCAGAACTTAAGGGCCTGAGTTGAACCGCTGGGCTATAGGCTGCATTAGGTTTTGCATTTCGTCCTCCTGATTGAGGGGGTCTTCCGCCACCCTGTACCCATCAGTGTAGTTAGAAAAGTCTGTGCGATTAGTAGTAGTACAATGGAAAATAGTTGACCTGCGACATACATGTAGATGTACTTAGTCATACTTCTCTTACCCTCGGTGTACTTTTTCCAGAAGTCATCCTGCGAAGTTACATAAAGACAACATCAGGTTGTGGTCATGAGACTGGGCCTACCACTACCATTGCCTGAACCACTGCCTGAACACCATCTCAGCATCACTTACAGTCTGAGGGACATTTTCAAAGACCTCTCGTGCTTCCTCGTAGCTGCAGACTTCTTCAAAGCACTCCCTCTCCAAATTCCCAGGAGTGAAGAGCTCAAAGTCAAATCGGTTGGCCAATAGATGGCGTCCTAAGAATGCATTTGCCTGCTCCTCTTGCACGAAAACTAGGGGACTCAATCACACGAGTGGAACAAAATGATGCAAACTTTTAAACACAATACTTTAATACCATAATTTAGGAATATAACAAAATTATATTTGAAGATGTTTGGAAACTCATGTCTCACCTTCTTTTGACTGGTTCTCTGTCCCTGTGGTGTGTAATAACTTTCTCACACAAGCAAAGTTTCCACAGGGAAGCAGTTGATACAGTATGAATAAATGCAAAAGCATCGCCATTCACCTGCGGATAATGATTTGAGCATAGGTCATAGAGATTAGATAAGAAGTTACAACGTGCATTTCACAAGTTAGTGACAACAAGACACACCCAGTTTTCACCAGAAAGCTGTTCAGAAGCCTATACAGTTTATCGGTTGATTGCTTAGCAATTCTTTCCTTAAAAACGTAAGTTTTAATTTTACACCTTAAATTGTTCACACTGAAACGTCACTTTTTGGGCGACCCGACCAAATTCGTATACAAGTATGAATTGTAGATCTGTAATTCTCATTGAAAGCAAGTCTAATAAGCGGTAGATCTGTTCCATGTGCTTTATTTATATGCTTCCTGTTCTTAAAAATGTCGTTTTTTAAACTCTTTTACTTTAGGTTTCGTACACCAGCTTCAAACAGCTGAAAATACAATATTTTTGGTTATGTAAATGATATTTCACAGCGGTTTAGATGATATAATGATTCTCCACACTATACTTGGCGAACTATTAGAATTTTAGCAACCAGGAAATGGCAGAGCAATTTCTACATAGTGCACCTTTAACTTTAAAACGTGTAAAATCCAAGAAGAGCGGAAGAAAACAGGCTACCTCACGAAATTAAGTTACTGAGCAGGTATGACTGACATTGATTGTTGACAGGTGAAACTGAAATGAAACCACCTACCTCGAACGTTCGCCGATAACAGCTGTGTTTGATGTTATATTTCCTTATAAAAACAATCAGAACACGTATCGTCAATAATCAACAACACCGCATTACAAAATATTATAATTCGTTAAATCAATACAAGTAGAATATTCCAGGAAGCGCGAGGTTTCTGTTTACTCCCAACAATTTTTTTTACATTTTCTTGTACTCCCAAGAAATGTGAGCTCACCTCCTGTTCTGTAGTAGTTACCTACCTGTACAGACCTGACTAATCAAGCTTTTCACCTGGATACACTGATCTACAGTTCAGTAAAAACACAAGGTGGCACTTGAAACCACTAAACAAGAGAGAATCGGCACAGGAGTGAATCAAGTAGAGTAGTAGACTTCCCAGAGCCTTTAAAAACGTCTACTTTACATTTAGCCTAGAACAAATAAACAGACATATTATTAATTGAAAGGGATATGCCTACTCATGCTCCACTGTCGAAACAGGCACTTCACAATCAGGGAAATGTGGGAACTAATGGATGTCATTGTGGCTAAAAAATACCATGTAATGTCACACCAAAACATGAAATCACATTCTACTGTAAGGCTTGGTTTCCACTCTCAATTTACTTTTGTAATATTTATTTAAAAGAAAACACAAGTCCATATCTAAGAGAGGCCAGAGGCATATATTTGACTAAACATTGTATTACACGTTGTAGAAAGGGAAACATGTCCTCTCTGAATCTAACGGATGTGTCCCAGTTTTCCACAAGATCTGTTCAAGTGACGCACATTTCCTTTTGCGACCATGACGTCATGGCCTGGATTCTTAATGGGTCTGCCTCGCGACCTGTCTCAGCAAATTGACCTTTATCCCTGAGATTTACTGGGATTGACTAGGATAGCCCAGTTTAACGACCTCTTAATGGGGGAAAAACCTGTGCATGTAATATTTCACCCCAAATGGCTAAACATTTTATCCAGAGTGCTCTTTGTGGTATCCACAATGCTGCCTCTGTCCTTTCAATATGAGTGTATAAATTAGCCAGGTTAAAACAAACAGGTTCATGCTCCTCTCAGCACACAGAAGAGCAGAGGTGTGTGTTCTCGATAAGACAACCTTCCTTGTGCTACACTCTGTCATAAAAGATCCCTGTCACAACAGCAACCCCAAAGACTCGCTACAAACGTATCACAAACCCCCAAGACACGCTTGTAACGTGTTAGTATTATAATCAGAGCAAATAGCCTGCTCCTGCCAGGTCAACACTCCTGTCAGTGTCATTACACTTGTGTTTGTCTTGTGCACTCTGTCTAAATAGGTTTATCTCCATCATGGGTGCAAGGCCACTATTTATGTAAAGTAGTGATATGGTAGTGATATGGCGAGAGAGAGAGAGAGAGCGATAGCGAGAGACATACATAAAGAGAGAGATGGTGCTAATTGAAAGTTAATAGGATGTCTTGTCCTGTGCTCTGCTGTGTGTCTGGACACTGTCACGGTTTTAGATTTGCTATAAGGAATGTTCATACACAGAATGAAAGGCTGATGCAAAAGTGAAATTCCTGACTTATCTAGTGTCTGACGCTAGATGATATTACAGAAAGGCTTTAAACATGCACTCTGAGGCAAGGCTGTGATGATTGAGCACCCTGCTCTGGAAAAGGGATCATATTCTCAGCGGTGGGGAAATTCCAAGTCAGCATGATCTGTTGAGAGTCTGTCTTCTTACACACATCCATAGTCTTTAAGGCATAACGAACTGGATAACATTCTAAAAGTCACTGCTGTCCATATACATACTGTTCATATTTAGTGGAGTACACGCATTTCACATAACACACGGGAGATCAAATTCACCTTAAAACTGTTTTAAGGTGAGTAGCCAGGTTACCATATGAGTATCAGCTCATTTGCTTTTCAGCACTGAACTGCGTGGAACTAACTACCAGCTTCCAACCATGATAAGACGGGTCATGAAAGCAGATAAACCAACTGGAGAATGACGTGAAAGTTACAGCTGGGAGATCTCACATGACACACCATCCATGAAGCAGTAACTTAGGACCCGAAAGACAAATTAGAGAGAGTGAGAGGGGAGAAAGGACGAGAGAAAAACAATGTGAGAGAAGATAGAGAAACAGAGTTCAAGAAAGAGAGGGGGAGAGAGAGAGGGGGAGAGAAAGGGAAACAAAGATTGGCAGAGAAAGAGGGGAAAGAGAGAGCGAGCGAGAGAAAGGGAAACAAAGATTGGGAGAGAGAGGGAGAGAAAGAGAGGGGAACAGAGAGAGAAAGGGAAACAGAGATTAGGAGAGAGTGAGAGAAAGAGAGGGGAACAGAGAGAGAGAGAGAAAGAGAGAGGGGAACAGGGAGAGAGAAAGAGGGGAACAGAGAGGGAGAAAGAGAGAGAGAGGGGAACAGAGAGAGAGAGAAAGAGAGGGGAACAGAGAGAGAGAGAGAGAAAGGGAAACAGAGGGATTTGAGATTTGTTTTATTTGATTAGGATCCTCATCAGTAACAACTAGTCTTACTGGGGTTCGACATATGAAGACAAATACATTACAGACAAAAGGCTTTACAAGTTATATGTAGTGTGTGCATGTTCATCAATCAGATACACATACATGTCAGTACATACACACTTAAAGCCGAGAGGGAGAGAAAGAGGAATATGGGGGTAGAGCAGGAGAGATAGACAGATGGAGAAAGACTCGTACAGAGAGAGATGTGGGGCAGGTTAATGGGGACTTCCACAGTGTTCAGTAAACCGAACTGTCTCACTACATTAGTCTAAACCTGCTTTCTCTGTATCCCACCTTGCTGGTGGTGACCATGAGGAGTGTTGTGTGATTTACTCCCTCTGAAAAGTCCAGGGGATGCTTCTCCCAGAGGACTCTGGGATAGGAGTGAGCCTTGAGCTTCTGCAGACGCTGCTGGGCCAGAGCTGTGACATCACCATTAACACACAGGTTTCTGTTTGGTTTTTGGCTCTGCCCAGTAGACTGGCAAACAATGGTGTTGCTCCCTTCCTCATGTCTCTTCAAAGTAGACTTAGTTTTGACTGACAAACCACCGCTGTATTTCTGCTGTCTACATTAACTGTGCAGTGATGCAAAATCATTTTGGAAAAAGTCCATTACAATGTTTATTTATTTTACCTTTATTTAACCAGGTAGGCAAGTTGAGAACAAGTTCTCATTTACAATTGCGACCTGGCCAAGATAAAGCAAAGCAGTTCGACAGATACAACGACACAGAGTTACACATGGAGTAAAACAAACATAGTCAATATGTAAAGGCACGTTGTCAGGCAATTTGTCGTCAAAAGTATGACAGCAGTGGTGTCAACTTCTGTGCTTCATCAACTACATTTCATCAGTCCCTGAGGGAGAGAACCCTTTCATATCTAATGCCTGATTCAACACATACACCAGCACAGTTCAGAACATAATGCTCTGGAATGCTGCTAGAGATCACATTCTAACACACCAGTGTAACAGCCAATAATTTGTCCTCTTACAGCATTAGGAGGGAGTGGAATTCCATTCTGGTCAGCTCATTAGTGTATTTTGTGAACATTTTCTCTTTTATCATTCAGAATTGTCCAACAGTGTCCAGGGCTGTTGAAGTGTTTTAACGTTTCCTGTTGACATTTTGCATGAAATAAGATGGACCAGGCTAGTGCAAGGAATGTGGTCAATGCCAGTCGCTAGTCTTCTGTGGAAGTGGCACAGATAAAGAGAAGACTAGTCATACCATAAATATTACAGTAAATCTTGAGTGAAATCATAAAACTGCTTTGTATTAGAGGTGGGAGACCATTGAGATAGGACACGGTATTCCTAACCTGTGTAACAACATCAAACTAGATCAGTTTCCCAACACCTCACCCAAAGTCTAAAAACCTAGTGCTGAAAGTAACACTGCTCTGACCTCAGCTGAGGAGTCAGGTTTATAGCACTGATAAGAGTAGGGTCTATAAAGTTCTTAATCAGGTGACCCATTTGTCACCCTCAGTAACAGGCCCCGTCACCCCCCCATCTCACATGGCCACTCTGGGTCTAACTAGAGCCAGATGCTCCGGGTCGCCAGGTGAAGAACAACCATTAACACAACAGACAGCAGCTTCTCTGGAGAACACGGTCACTGCTGATGTTCGCATGTGATGCTGAAACTTCTGCGCTACCACTTGCCCCTGTAAACAGCTAGACATGATTTACATCTGGTATTAAGACAAGCAAAACAACCATGGAAGATCTCAATTAGTCTTTTATTGGGTGAATAAAAAAATGGTGACAGAAGATTCAACCAAGGGAGTTTAACAAAGGGGGAAGTTTTTTAAAGAAGGTTTTGGAGAGAGAGATCTTAGGCAGAGGGGGACAGGGTCTGGAGGCTGGTCTTCACAGTTGCCAAATTGCCCTTCCAGGAGCTGAGACTGTCGTAGAGCTGCTGCCACTGCTGCTTGCCGAAGGTGCGGTGTGTGCTGTGGCTGATGGGGGCAGAGATGAAGACACCTGGTTAGGGAAAGGGGAGCATAATGCCCTACCTGGCAACCCTGAAAGGTATCATTGGAAATCTTAAGAGCTTTGAGTCTCCCTCTGACAGTGTAGTGCCTAATACATCTGAAGTACCTAGAGGGAAGACATTTTCCTTGTCATACACACAACCAAACCCTATGATAAATAGATATGCATTGAACATACCACAACTGTAAGCACCAATCAGATCAGAGTCAAAGGGAACCTGCTTTGTAGCACAGAATAAAAATAGATGTCTAGATTTCCTTTGCGGAAACCCATCAACAATAGCATTGATACTCAACTGGCAAAAAAAAGCCTCCAAAAGGTGAAAAAAAGTATTTCTGTACAGCAACACAAGAACAAAGACCATCGCTATGGTTTTATAGTGGGGAGCTCTGAAGAACGGTTGTCAGAAACCTTGAACTGATTGCTACAGTGTCTCTATTACAGGGTCGTTCATTAGGTACCAAACGGAAGAAAAGGGGAGGGACTACTACAACGGCAGTTTCCATTTTCTGTTGCAAAATGTTTTGCTACATTGCGCCGTAATACGACACAGCTTCAGCCTGCCAAACGCAGCCGCTGACATCGCAGAACACACTTGATTAGAATAGCACGTTTTTTTAAAGATTATTATTTTGGCTTACCTCACGATAACCTTTCGCTGTGTCTGGTCAATCTTGCAGTACACCATCTTAGTCCGAACGGCTACAGACAAAAGAGACAGGAAGACATTGAGAGAGGTGGGCGGCAGACAAGAGGGAGTATCCGTGTATCAAGGCAACCCTCAAACACATTACAGACTTCTGAGAGGGCGACCAACGTCACAGTAACAATAAGGATACTAACTCCTACATGTCTGCTCCTAGGACAGTTTGGTTCCTCAATTTGTCGAAAAAATACATCTACAGACAACATCCTGTTTTGACCGTTTTAACTTTTTGTGTTTATAGATGTTAGGTGGACTGTTGCATTGAGGGGGAATTCCAGTGTTGTCAGAGGGGGGTATAGTATTATTAGAGAGAGTGTGTGTGGGTCAGATTGGATTTGAGGCGGTGTTGGTACCGTCGATGACGAAGGCTTCTACTTGGTCTTCTTCTAACTGCAGCTCCTGCTGCATGGTGCCAAAGGAGATCTCTTTAAACTCCACCGCCATGCCCATGAACGTCAGCAGACACATCTTAGCCATGTTCTGCTCATGGTTGAGACCTGGGGACAGGAAGACCGTCAATAAAACACAGGACTAACATCATGGTTGAGACCTGGGGACAGCAAGACAGTCAATAAAACACAGGACTAACATCATGGTTGAGACCTGGGGACAGGAAGACCGTCAATAAAACACAGGACTAACATCATGGTTGAGACCTGGGGACAGGAAGACCGTCAATAAAACACAGGACTAACATCATGGTTGAGACCTGGGGACAGGAAGACCGTCAATAAAACACAGGACTAACATCATGGTTGAGACCTGGGGACAGGAAGACCGTCAATAAAACACAGGACTAACATCATGGTTGAGACCTGGGGACAGGAAGACCGTCAATAAAACACAGGACTAACATCATGGTTGAGACCTGGGGACAGGAAGACAGTCAATAAAACACAGGACTAACATCATGGTTGAGACCTGGGGACAGGACTAACATCATGGTTAAGACCTGGGGACAGGAAGACCGTCAATAAAACACAGGACTAACATCATGGTTGAGACCTGGGGACAGGACTAAGATCATGGTTGAGACCTGGGGACAGGACTAACATCATGGTTGAGACCTGGGGACAGGACTAACATCATGGTTGACACCTGGGGACAGGACTAACATCATGGTTGACACCTGGGGACAGGACTAACATCATGGTTGACACCTGGGGACAGGACTAACATCATGGTTGACACCTGGGGACAGGACTAACATCATGGTTGACACCTGGGGACAGGACTAACATCATGGTTGACACCTGGGGACAGGACTAACATCATGGTTGACACCTGGGGACAGGACTAACATCATGGTTGACACCTGGGGACAGGACTAACATCATGGTTGACACCTGGGGACAGGACTAACATCATGGTTGACACCTGGGGACAGGACTAACATCATGGTTGACACCTGGGGACAGGAAGAGCGTTATTAAAACACAGGAATAACAAGACATGACAATGAAATAGATATCAATCAATGACAGGTCACCAACTCTTAGGTACCATTAATCATGAGATCATTAACTATAATTACTGAATGCACATTAATTGTCAGTTGTCTGGGTGATGAAGAATGTAACTGACTATGGTTCAAACTCTCAGGGAGACCTTGGAGGGAAACTCCAAGAGGTAATCGTTCTGTGATGAACACACAAGCACACTCAATTCCACTTGACTCAGGGAGGGTCCCTTGGCTAATTGCCTCTGTGCCCAGCAGTGTGGAACTACAGTGACTAGGCATATTAACACAAACACCACCATGTCTGCAGTGAGAGCCAATACCACCTGACTTATGTGGGAGGACCAACCATGTTAATTGGACCCCTACGTTCTCAGCAGTGTGTGGACAGAGAGACACTGCTGACACACACATTCCAACCCTGTATCCACAGAGGTCAGCGATTTAGGCTAGGCAGGGTGTGTGTGTGTGTCCCCCGGGGGATTTGATCTCTGCAGTCAGGTCACTAGCCGAGAGGTAGCCCCATTGAGTCTTGATCACTCACCGAGGGAATCGATAAAGTCTTTGTTGCTCTGGTAAAACTTCACGTAGGCAGCTAGCTTTGCACTCACAAAGATGGTTAGGAGCTGTGAATGATGGAGAGAGAGCGAGAGAAGTCACTGTTAAAACAATCAGGTAATAATGTAGCATCATTGTTATGAATGGATTCATATGAAGCTATTAAATCCTCAGAGTTCAAATGTCACGGCCTTGTTAACAGCAGGATGAGCTGTTCCCTGAGCTGGGCTTCAGTACTCACGTCGTGGAGGAGTTCTCCCTCTAGGAAGCGGACAGGTTTGAGGGCCAGGAGGTGGTCCAACAGGAAGGTGTTGGGGTCTTTCAGGGCTCGTACAATGCATCTGGGGGGAGGAACCAGAGAGGGGTGAGTGACAGCAAAGACAGCCAGTCACGTGTCAGATCTTGTAGTTATGATGGTAGGATAACAGTAGGATAGAGGTGTGTATGTGTGTACCTGTGGGCATCAACGCGTGCTTGTGAGGCGTTGTCCTCTGTGTAACTCCCCAGCAGCTCCACCATCACCTTAGCTGCAGCCTCGCTGCAGAGGAACACACAACCTCAGTGACACAAGAACCAGCTCAGAAAAAGAAAGCATTGCAGATACACAACACATATCCCATTGTACTGAGGAATTACTTTTGGAAAAATATGGAAAATAAACAATCATAACAGAGAGTGAATGTGCCGATGACACCACCAGGCACCAGGCAGGGTCGAAGACACCACCAGGCACCAGACAGTGTCGAAGACACCACCAGGCACCAGACAGTGTCGAAGACGCCACCAGGCACCAGACTGTGTCGAAGACACCACCAGGCACCAGACTGTGTCGAAGACACCACCAGGCACCAGACTGTGTCGAAGACACCACCAGGCACCAGACTGTGTCGAAGACACCACAAGGCTGTGTGCAGTTAGTTACCTCTTCTTACATTCGACCAGGGCCTCGTACACCAGCCTTAGCAGTGTGTGTTTCTTCTCTGTGTTCAGGTTCCAGTCTGTGATCCACTTACGCACCTGAACCACAAACACACAAGCAGAGCCATGGAAACGTCAATCATCCTTCCTCTACAAGGTCTTGTTCCTGCACAGAGCCCTTACATATGACTGGTAAAGTGTGGTCTGAGCGGATTGGATGAGCACATCGGTGAGAGTGACCGTGTATGGCGAGTGTGCACGGTGAGTGTGACAGTATATGGCAAGTGTGCACGGTGAGCGTGACAGTGTATGGCGAGTGTGCACGTTGAGTGTGACAGTATATGGCGAGTGTGCACGGTGAGAGTTTTTATTTATTTTTTTTATTTTACCTTTATTTAACCAGGCAAGTCAGTTAAGAACAAATTCTTATTTTCAATGACGGCCTGGGAACAGTGGGTTAACTGCCTGTTCAGGGGCAGAACGACAGATTTGTACCTTGTCAGCTCGGGGGTTTGAACTCGCAACCTTCCGGTTACTAGTCCAACGCTCTAACCACTAGGCTACCCTGCCGCCCCCAGAGTGACAGTATATGGCGAGTGTGCACGGTGAGAGTGACAGTATATGGCGAGTGTGCACGGTGAGTGTGACAGTATATGGCGAGTGTGCACGGTGAGCGTACCTGGTCGAGGTCCGTGGGGATGAAAGCGATGGCGTTGCAGGTGGTTGCTACCTTGATGAGGCTGCAGTAGACTGTGTACCTCACTGGGGCTGTCTCATCCATACCATGGAACAGGTTACTCAGCCTATACAACCAAAATCATACATGTTAACTTGACCATTAAGACATGACTTACGGTTAGTGTTTACAAGGGTCCCACTTCTTCCATCGTGCATAAACAAACCCAAATCTTGGGTCGCTGACTCCATTAACTATGTCCGAGTGCTCCAGGCATCTAGTGGGTGGCTGCATACTTCACCGGTCAGGGAGACTAGTAGAGAACAGAGATAGATGAGTGTGTGGACTTACAGCTGCATCCTGAGGGAAGGCCTCTCTCCCTCTCGGGACTTGACCAGCTTCTCACACAGACTCTCGATCAGGGTCTCCTGTTTCTCCGTCTCCAGGATGAGTAGCAGTGACACTATGCTGTTCATCACACTCTCCACTTCTACAGAGAGGAGAGAGAGACAACGATCAATCACAATGACACCATTCATCATCATTCATACCAGCCACTTTTAGGAGGAAACAGAAAAACAAACATAAGTGGGGGTCCAGGAGAAAACAGAAAGGACAGGATGGGTAGGGAGATGGAAAGGAAAACAGCAGATGAATTAAGGGAAGAAGACAAGGAGGGGGAGGGGCTGACAGACAGAAAGACAAGAGTGAGAGAGGACAGTTTACAGTTCATGTGTGTGCTGACATCATGCAGACAGGTGTATCTGTAGATGCCTTGGGCATGTTTGCCTTCTCTACATGGATACTTCACCAATGTGAGCAGTCCTTTAGAAGTGCCACTGGCTATAGGTTAGCGTTTCCCTGGTGTCACTCACCTTTATCGTCGTCCTTGAGGCAGACGTCACAGGCCTCGATGATTTGAGCCAGGTCCACATGGAGACCACCTTCCGAGTTTTCCTCTGAGATCTCTGCTCCTTTGGCTTTGATGTAGGCCCTGAGCTCTGAGGCCTGTCAACAACAACACGTTATAAAAGAACAGGGGTGTATTTATTAGTTGGATTCCAATGCGAAACATTTTGTCTGTGAAACCAAACGTAAAAAGTTCTGCAACGAAAACTACAGTTTCTATTGGGTCCTTTCCCATTTGCTTCTGTTTGGTTCCTTGAGTAAACAGTACATGTTTTCCGTTGTAAAAAGTTTTCAACGGAATCAGACTAATGAATACACCCCAGATTAAACTACAGACACAGCGATGACACTTAGTCCAATAACAAAACGTGCACTACTTAACAGCTGTCATTAAAGATATTTAAATTGTACATTTGATTAAGGCTGCACAATGACAAAAAATTGTTGATGTTGTAGACTGCAACTAACTGTTAGCTAGTTACCTAACGTACAATCCTAGTTACGTGTAAAACAAATGCATCAGCTGGCAATACGTTGTATTAAGTAAACATAAATCACGGGGATATAGCTAAAGTTTACAAAGAGCTCTAGATCCATTTAACTGGGGGTGAAAATGGAACCAGCTGTAAAGTTAGCATACTTGCTAACAAACAGCTAGGCTAACTAGCTAGTGTACTGATCATAGTCATCGACTCATGGCTAACGGTAGCATGCTAATGTTATCTGGCATGTCATCCTTTGTCGTAACGTTACATATCATGTGCTCATTCTTTTGTAACTATTACTAAAACACTTCAATCGTACCTGGTCCTCTTCGGTTATGTCGATAAATGCTGGGACACTCATTTTATAGTTATTTTAGTGAGCCTAGATCAAATCCACGCTCGCACTACCGCTGAGGCCACCGGAAAAGAGAACGCTTTACGACCGGCAAACATGATGCACTTCCGGGTCATCCTGTTAAAGTGACCGTAGTGATAATTCAGCTGGACTGGACTTTTTCTCATATTGTTTCATACAAAATGCTTAGGTAGCCTAACCTCTACATTTACAACATATGGCCAAACGATTTAATGTTTATTCGTGTTTGATTATGTAATTATGATACAATGTAACCATTTAGTTTTTGTTCCCCCCACCAGTTGTTACATGTTTAAATGTAACCTTTATTTAACTAGGCAAGTCAGTTAAGAACAAATTCTTATTTAGAATGATGGCCTACACTGGCCAAACGACGCTGGGCCAATTGTGCACTGCCCTATGGTACTCCCAATCACGGAGTGTTACAGCCTGGATTCAAACCAGGATGTCTGTAGTGACACCTCTTGAAAATAAAAGAGAGCCACACACTCTTGGAGCTCAGATGCAAAAATGTAACACCAACGTTTCGACAGCCAAGCTGTCTTCATCAGGGTCATCCCGCAGTGTTTGTGATTATACCCTGATGAAGACAGCTTGGCTGTCGAAACGTTGGTATTACATTTTTGCATCTGAGCTCCAAGAGTGTGCGGCTCTCTTTTATTTTCAAGTTTTCTACTCCGCTAGCCAGCACCTCGTCTTAATAGGTGTGCGTTTCTTTTTCTTCTAGATTGTAGTGACACCTCTAGCACTGAGATGCAGTGCCTTAGACCGCTGCGCCACTCGGGAGCCCCAAGCCCCAGTTTCTTTGAGAACATCCTACAATCTTGTTAATAAACACTTTTATTGAAGGATTTCAATAAGGATTCCCGAGATACTGAATGTGTGAAACAGGTAGTGGAATCATATAATTCTGTTTATTTTGCTAGATGACTTATGCACCATCTGGAAATGGATAACCTCAGCTTGAGCGCTCCAAAAAGAACAGACTGGGTTCAAAGTGTATGGTCAGGGTCACAAGTTAACGAGACCCACTGCCATGGTCCATGCCATCCTTTCTCCTCTTCTTATCCAGGTATCAATCTATCATCTGGGGGGCTAGTCCCAGGATGTCTTGGCTGAGAGTTACAGTGGTAGAGGTGATCCTCGGACGGAGGTTATCTGGCTGAGTTACCTCTCTGTTCGGACCACCATGACTTTCCCCAGAGTTGACACCGGAAACAATGTGAGCATCAGAGGGGAGCACATTTACACAGCCCTCCCACTGACCCAGCGATATGGCACCAGGGCCTGTATATCAAGTGGGATGCTGTGATTTAGTCAGCCGCAGAGGCAGGCCACTTTCTCCTGGAGTGATTGAGGTGGGGGGGCTTAAGAGTAACTGGAGATGCAATTGCCCCTAAAAGCTGGCTCAGGTTACAAGCTATTGGGGTGTAAAGCCATACATCTTCACGTTAAGAGTAAAGCCAAGCACCCTCCACTCCCAAACAATGGTGTTCTCTTCTTTCCTCTTCACTGTCTCATAAAACGGATACTATCCTGACCTTGGATACCAAGTCTTGGTGGGTTAACTGTCTCAACTTTACTCAGCCATACAGTACTGTTTCCTTTATAACATGTAGAGCAGTTTGCTGTAATCCATGTCTATGTATGTTGCCCATTTGAGACACTTTGACGTAGCATAGAAATGGATTTTTAACTGATCTAATAGCAGTGAGATATGAACTGCACATAGGTCACAGTTTGCTTATAACAAGTAATTCCTCTTTGATTACAGGAACATTTCACATCATGAAATGGAGAGAGAGAGCGGCCAGACCATAATTCCTGGAGAGTCTGCCAGTCAGATATTTCACGTTGCAGTTACAGTTTAAACCAAGTTTAGACCAACCAAGTTAATTTTTATTATGTTTAGTAGGATAAGGATCTTAAATAGGGAGCTAGGGGTAAATGGTCGGTGGAGTGTTTCACCATGGCCCCTGTACAATGTGTAACACTCATCAGCCTGAGAGTGCCTGGTACCAAGCACCAAGCTCCCCCCTCACTCTCTCCTTGCCCTCTTTGGCTGTCACAGCCAGGAATTTATGGCCGCTTCTACTCCCAAAGTGTGCTTGCTTGTGTAACTCTGAGCATTTCATTAGGTGATTAACAACTGTTGTCAAGTGCCTGTTGTATTTCAACTGCAGAATAAAAGGGTATTTTTTATGGTTTTGAAGCTCCAGATGCATACGAGACATTGTTTGTCTTTTTTAGAAGAAGCATTAAAACGGCAGGTTTGGATATGATCCTCTGTATGTAACAGAGAGGGCATGTCTTCCTATGGTTAGATCCCGCTGGGAAAAAACTGGTTGAATCAATGTTGTTTCCACGTCATTTCAACAAAGAAATTCAAAGCGATGACGTTGAATCAACATGGAAAATTGATTGGATTTGCAAAACGTCATCAGCATAAGGGAATTGTTTATGTTTTTTCACCCAACTTTTAACCTAAATCCAATGATCTGGTGAAATGTTTTGTTGAATTCACGTTAGTTGAAAATTAAACCAAAATTTGACCGCAAATGAAGGCTGTGGTCAGGGTATAAGCCGCAGACATTATGAGGCATGGTCTTACAGGTTCATTGGACTGAAACATTACTTGGTCCACTGTGTAACAATCTGTCTGTCTTATTTCTCTTAGCCAGGCTGACCTCACTCTGACCCAATATACCTTGTATGTGTTTGTGTGTCTATGTGTGTCTGTGTCTGTCTGTGTGTGTGTGTCTGTGTGTGTGTGTGTGTGTGTGTGTGTGTGTGTGTCTGTGTGTCTGTCTGTCTCTGTGTGTGTGTGTGTGTGTGTGTGTGTGTGTCTGTGTGTATTGAAGTGTTAGCGCACATTTCAGTAGAAAATGACTGGTCAGTCAGCCCCATTAGCTATTGCAGTATGTGTGTGACTCATCGTCAGAGTTTGTTCACAGGAAATGGTTGGTACATGACTGTTTCAGAGTAGCAGATCATTTAGGTGTGCTGTGCCCCACTGCTATCAGAGTGTGACTTATTCAGAAATTCAGCATAAATGTCCTCAATGACATCAGCTATAGCAATGGCAGAGATGAACCCGTCTTCTCTTTGACATTATGGGGGTGTGAAAAGAAAAGGCTGTATTAGGAGAGGATTTAGTTTAGGTGTCTGTTTTCTCAGCCAAGTGTAGCCTACCCACCTACTAACCCATCACGTAAATCGCTCTCATGATCATCATCACACAACATGGCCGCCCAACTTTCTCCATCTGGTTCCCACTGTCCTCCTCACCTCTCCAACCACTGTCCAATCCCTGCCCTGGGCTCATCTATCAGACTAGCAGTGACCTCATCAAAGAGCGCCTCGCTTGAGTGAGCACTGGAATAAGACCAAGTTTCCCCTAAAAAACGGCTCTATGGTTTTGCCATTTCATCCTGTATGTAGGTACCGACTCGCCAAGTCTTGGCGCCACAAGGAATAATTAATAGCTTCTACCCCCAAGCCATAAAACTCCTGAACAGCTAATCAAACAGCTACCCAGACTATTTGAATTGTTGGTTTAAGGGCTTGTCAGTCAGCATTTCACTGTAAGGTCTACTACACCTGTTGTATTCGGTGCGTGCAACAAATAAAGTGTGATTTACATGTTTTATTTGAATGGTTCAGGTTAGGATTTGAGGCTGGTAAACTAATCCTAAATTGTATTGTATGCCATTGTGTGCCAGTCAGAGGTCTATCTTGGTGTAGAATTGTAATGGTGAGAAGCAGATGTATTCTGTCATAACTTTTCAGCGTTATGATAGAAGTATGCAATGATGCTGACCCCCCTAAATATTCTACCCCTCCCTACACCTCTTGCACACACACAATGTACTCAATCTAAAATAAACATGTAGACCTTATGTTGTTCATCTAGTTGATTACTTGTTTTCTCTCAAAGCATCAGACATGACCTTTGGCGTAGTCGGAATGATTTCCCATGACAATCTGCCTCCCTGTGTGTGTGTGTTTTCACATGCATGTTTGTCTGTGCTCGCCTGTGTGTATCTTGATAGATGCTGCATGTCTGTGGTCTGCTTAGATAGCGGTTCAATGACTGTGATCCCTTATCTGGCCAGACACGAGATAATCAATACTGAAAGGGAGTCACGATCTGATGGATCTCTGACCTGCCAGATTGGGAAAGAAAAAAGATACCCTAAACGAGGTGACAAAATATTTTTAATTGAAACATTAGTTTCCTATTTCACACACACAGAAGCCACATGTGGACTTTTATTTTACACCTTCAGGAGAATAGCATTTCAAACCCTCATCTGCCACATAGGACCACTGTTTTACCAGGATGCATTTACATAGTGGGCATAACTATGTCCACAAAAGAAACATACGGTATAAAACACTGACATCAGTCACATGCCATATCTCTTAATGAGCACATACCAACTCCATATCACTGAGAAGTTGGCTAACGATCAAACTGTGGGTGAACAGTTAGCATTGAGCTATCTGAGGTCATTAATTCCCCTTTGTGGAATATGTGTGCTCTGTTTCAACCTAATGTCATGAACAAGGAGCCCCAATCTGCTAAGAATCCCATCTGAAGGACCCAGTCAGTGCAGCGGAAATGGGAAGGGGGCTTGGGAATGATAGATTGGCCTCTTGTCATCATAGAGTGTTTACACAACATACACTCATTGACGACAAAGAGAGACTGGGTTTAGAAAGGAGAAGGAAAAAGGAATATGTTTTGATTTTTTTGTTGGGGAGGATACTGTGTGACTAGAGCGTAGTGTGGCACGCATACGATATCATCACAGATCACAGACGCTGGGGTGGCGGTCTATGTATATTTGTAAACAACAGCTGGTGCATGATGTCTAAGGAAGTCTCGAGGTAGAGTATCTCATGATACAATGTAGACCCCACTATCTACCTAGAGAGTTTTTATCTGTATATTTCGTAGCTGTCTACATTTTAGATTAACTAACTTCTTAGTAATGACTCGGGACGTCGGGTTTGATACGAAAGCTTATTTTTGTAAGAATACTTGTTTACGTTACATTTAACAACAATTGTTTTGGTACAGAGCAATGCAGGTAAGATGCTGTTGGAAAGTCAGCCACAATCCCCCGCACCTGCACATAATTGGCGCGTTATCACTCATTCCTCTCGCAAGGCATTCTGGGACTTGCAGTCAAAAAGCGTAATTCAACACAACCCAATACAATTACATATGCAAATAAATCTAAAGAAATATCTTTAGATACAGCTCAAAGAATAAACTTAAACATTAACTCTGTAACACATTAAAGTTACAACACTACATACCCCCACAGACCGATGCTGGCACTAAGACCGCACTCAATTAGTTGTATGCAGCCATAAGCAAACAGGAAAACGCTCATCCAGCGGCAGCGCTCCTAGTGGCTGGGGACATTAATGCAGGGAAACTTAAATCAGTTTTACCTAATTTCTATCAGCAAGTTAAATGTGTAACCAGAGGGAAAAAGATCTAGATCACCTTTACTCCACACACAGAGATGTGTACAAAGCTCTCCCTCGCCCTCCGTTTGGCAAATCTGACCATAATTCTATCCTCCTGATTCCTGTTTACAAGCAAAAATGAAAGAAGGAAGCACCAGTGACTCGGTCAATAAAAAAAGTAGTCAGATGAAGCAGATGCTAAGCTACAGGACTGTTTTGCCAGCACAGACTGGAATATATTCCAGGATTCTTCCGATGGCATTGAGGAGTACATCGCATCAGTCACTGGCTTCATCAATAAGTGCATTGATGACGTCGTCCCCACTGTGACTGTACATTCATACCCCAACCAGAAGCCATGGATTACAGGCAACATCCGCACTGAGCTAAAGGGTAGAGCTGCCGCTTTCAAGGAGCGGGACTCTAACCTTGAACCTTATAAAAAATCCTATGCCCTCCGACACACCATCAAACAGACAAAGAATCAAAACATGACTAAGATCGAATCGTACTACACCGGCTCCAACGCTTGTCGGATGTGGCAGGCCTTGCAAACTATTACAGACTACAAAGGAAAGCAGTGACACAAGCCTACCAGACGAGATACATTACTTCTATGCTCGCTTCGAGGCAAGCAACACTGAAACATGCATGAGAGCATCAGCTGTTCCGGATGACTGCGTGATCATGCTCTCTGCAGATGATGTAAGTAAGACCTTTAAACAGGTCAGGGTCAGACGGATTACCAGGACGTGTACTCCAAACATGCGCTGACCAAATGGCAAGAGTCAGATCCACAGACGATGCAATCTTTATTACACTCCACACTACCCTTTCACACCTAGAAAAAAGGAACACCTATGTGAGAATGCTATTCATTGACAGCTCAGCATTCAACACCATAGTGCCCTCAAAGCTCATTCCTAAGCTAAGGACCCTGGGACTAAACACCTCCCTCTGCAACTGGATCCTGGACTTCCTGGTGGTAAGGGTAGGTAACAAAACTGATTGTCAACACGGGGGCCCCTCAGGGGTGTGTGCTCAGTCCCCTCCTGTAGTCCCTGTTCACTCATGACTGCACGGCCAGGTACGACTCCAACACCATCATTAAGTTTTCCGATGACACAACAGTCTGATCACCGACAACGACGAGACAGCCTATAGGAAGAGGTCAGAGACCTGACCGTGTGCTGCAAGGACAACAACCTCTCCCTAAATGTGATCAAGACAAAGGAGATGATAGTGGACTACAGGAAAAGGAGGACCGAGCACGCCCCCATTCTCATTGACGGGGCTGTAATGGAGCAGGTTGAGAGCTTCAAGTTCCTTGGCATCCACATCACCAACAAACTAACATTGTCCAAGCACACCAAGACAGTCATGAAGAGGGCATGACAAAACCTATTCCCCCTCAGGAGCCTGAAAGTATTTGGTGTGGGTCCTCAGATCCTCAAAAGGTTCTACAGCTGCACTATCGAGAGCATCCTGACGGGTTGCATCAGTGCCTGGTATGGCAACTGCTTGGCCTCCAACCGCAAGGCACTACAGAGGGTAGTGCGCACAGCCCAGTACATCACCGGGCCAAGCTTCCTGCCATCGAGGACCTCTATACCAGGCAGTGTCAGAGGGAGGTCCTAAAAATGGTCAAATACTCCAGCCACCCTAGTCATAGACTGTTCTCTCTGCTACCGCACGGCACGCGGTACCAGAGCACCAAGTCTAGGAGGCTTCTAAACAGCTTCTACACCCAAGCCATAAGACTCCTGAACATCTAATCAAATGACTACCCCAACTATTTGCATTGCCCCCCTACCCCCTCTTTTACGCTGCTGCTACTCTCTGTTATTATCTATGCATAGTGACTTTAATAACTCTACCTATATGTACATATTACCTCAGTTACCTTGACTAACCGGTGTCCCGGCACATTGACTGTGTACCGGTACCCACTGTACATGGCCTCACTACTGTTATTTTCCTGCTACTCTTTAATTATTTGTTTATTTTATTTCTAACTTTTTTCTAGGTATTTAAAAAAAAACTGCATTGTTGGTTAAGGGCTTGTAATTAAGCATTTCAATGTAAGGTCTACACTTGTTTTGATTTGATTTGATCACAAATGTAATTACAGCAGATAAATACCCTGTTGTTGAGTGGGGTATTCATTTCCCAGTATACCTTGAGGCATGTTAAAGTACTTGACTTTGAGATTTTCTCCTGAACTGTGCCATTTATTTAATCAACTTCCACTGGCGAATGACCTCAGGAAACTGGTCACACTAAGATAAGACTCAGACCCAGAAGCACAAACATATCATCCTCACACATTGACTCTGGATGACTGTGCTGACAACCTGTCTCATGGGTCTGAATACTCGGAAAGCACTGATTTAGAAATATCAAATAACATCATCCTCATTTTCACTCTCCGTCAGGATTTCTTAGAAATAAGCTTAGTAAAAGGGGAGAGAGTGGGTGGATCTATATGTGTGCTGCTTCCTTGGCACTCTAGTGGAGGTCAGTAAGAAAACAACTGGCCTCTTACTGGAACACAGTAAACTGATATGTGGTGAGCCATCTCCTTCACTGTGACATATGGACCACTTTTAAAACCACGTCTGACCTAACACACTTCCCCCTAGCCATCATTATCTTCATCATCTTAATCATCCCCATCATCATCACCATCAACATCATTGTCACCATCATCACCACCATCATCATCACCACCATCATCATCACCACCACCATCATAATCATCATAATCACCACCATCATCACCATCATCACCACCATCTTCACCACCATCATCGTCACCATCTTCCCCATCATCATCAACATCACTACCATCACCATCATCATCACCACCACCACCCCATCATCACCACCATCATTGTCACCATCATCACTGTCATCTTCACCATCATCACCACCATCATCACCATTATCATCACCATCATCATCACCACCATCATCATCAAAATACATCCAAACTCCCTGTAGGTAACAGGTAAAAGGACTTTGCAAAAGAAGGAAAACCACACAAGCTATCTCAGATACTTGCTGATGTGTAGTATATTACTGCACAATGTCAACACCCCAGAACATGTAGAAATATCCTGCTTCAATTCCTTTCAGTGCCTTGTTGTATTATATTAGTATCTTGTTGTGTTATATTAGCATCTTGTTGTGTTATATTAGTATCTTGTTGTTTAGTATCTTGTTGTATTATATTAGTATCTTGTTGTGTTATATTAGTATCTTGTTGTATTATATTAGTATCTTGTTGTGTTATATTAGTATCTTGTTGTATTATATTAGTATCTTGTTGTGTTATATTAGTATCTTGTTGTATTATATTAGTATCTTGTTGTGTTATATTAGTATCTTGTTGTATTATATTAGTATCTTGTTGTATTATATTAGTATCTTGTTGTGTTATATTAGTATCTTGTTGTATTATATTAGTATCTTGTTGTGTTATATTAGTATATTGTTGTATTATATTAGTATCTTGTTGTATTATATTAGTATCTTGTTGTGTTATATTAGTATCTTGTTGTATTATATTAGTATCTTATTATTATTCATGAAGCTTTTATTTTCTACTACTCTTTTATTCACTTCAGTACTTTTCTATTGTTGCACTTTGTACTCCACGTATATGATGTGTATATGACTAATAAACACAGTTGAACTTGCTGGGTGTGTTCCTCAGACAGACACATCTGTTGGGGTGTGGCAGGGTGAAGACAGTGTTACTGTAAAGAGCTGATGATGGGCGTCTGTATCCTTCCAGAGCTCTGACTCACTAACACCTGCTGTGGTAAACCAGTGAGCGTCATAGGTACTGTAGCCTCATAGGCACTGTAGTTTGATAGGCACTGTAGCCTGATAGGCACTGTAGCCTGATAGGCACTGTAGACTCATAGGTACTGTAGCCTGATAGGCACTATAGTTTGATAGGCACTGCAGCCTCATAGGCACTGTAGTTTGATAGGCACTGTAGCCTCATAGGCACTGTAGCCTGATAGGCACTGTAGCCTCATAGGCACTGTAGCCTCATAGGCACTGCAGTCTGATAGGCACTGTAGCCTGATAGGCACTGTAGTCTGATAGGCACTGTAGCCTGTTAGGCATGGTCCTGGAGTATGGAGCCTCAGTATTAGAGTACTGGGAGTCAGAAATGTTAGTATACATTGTTTAGGTTAAAAAGTATCCATCACTCTTACCAAGTAATTAGCCAACATAACGACCCTCAGTCATCCCATCCACTGTCTGGGTGATTGTGACCACCCTGGCTTGGAGGGATCCTGTCCCATTTCCCAGACTATAATTTGGAGCTGGAGTTTTTCCTCAAGAAGAACTATAGTTCCAGGCTGTTGAAGCTGGAGCGTGGGCAGAGAGAGGGATAGAGGGATGTGTGAATGGCACCACTCTTGCTAGTAGTATATGGGCCTAATCCAGTGTCCAACTACAACAATTATATGTTGGTCCTCTTGAATAGTCCCAGTATCTCTTCTGCCTTCCTCTCCTCTGAACTTGTGCCAGCTCCAACAGATGCTGTACTTCGTTGTGTCTCCAGACACTCTTGGAAACAGCTTCTCATTGGAAACCATCAAGTTTAGTCTTCCCTTCATATCATCCACTGTTTCATATCAAACATCTATCACCACATGTGATACTGATTGGAATGTCTGTAGTTTTTGACCTTTGACATATCCCTAGTTATCGTCCCTTGAAATGTACTCTGAGGCCTTGATTGATACATTTTGGCACATTTGATACACTCACTATGGACTTCAGACGTCTGGTCTTATCGTGTTTTCATTTCAGAAGTTTGTCATTCAGCACTGACTTTATTTCATCTAGTATATTGTCTTTGTGCTATCTGAGGCTGTCTCCTGTGTTTGTGAGAGAGAGAGAGAGAGAGAGAGAGAGAGAGAGAGAGAGAGAGAGAGAGAGAGAGAGAGAGAGAGAGAGAGAGAGAGAGAGAGAGAGAGAGAGAGAGAGAGAGAGAATTTCTGTATCATGTTGTGGGGGACTGAGAGACTAAAGCAGGGAGATTAGGTGGGGGTGACCGGAGGGAGTGTGACCCATCAGCCAGCCTCTAGACCAGTGCTGTGTCTCATGCTAGCTCCCCTTTTCTTATCTCCACTCTGATACCCAGCTCACTTTGAAGTATGTTGAGAGTTGATATGAAAATAATATAGGAAATTGTGTTTTCTAGCTTGCTGGGTAACTTTTGGAGGTTTGCCAATGTTGGAGAGATTGTAGGGACACTGTTTTTACCTTTATTTAACTAGGAAAGTCAGTTAAGAACAAATTGTTATTTACAATGACAGCCTAGGAATAGTGGGTTAACTGCCTTGTTCAGGGGCAGAACGACAGATTTTTACCTTGTTAGCTCAGGGATTCGATCTAGCAACCTTTAGGTTACTGGCCCAACACTCTAACCACTAGGCTACCTGCTGCCCCAAGTGTATACTTATTGATATGCTGAAGTGTACAGTACAATGGACCTTCAGTTGTTTTGATGTTGTTGACTGTCTGTCACTATCTCTGTGGTGAGAGAGGAGAAGGCAGATAAAGGAACATTGTTCAGAGTGAGTTTTGTTTTACTTTGTAAACATTTGGCAGAGGCCACAGGCAGATATGGAGGAACTGATGACTCACTGTAACAAATGGCTGTGTGGCATTATCAGCTCTTCTCTGTGCTTAGTACACTGTGTTTCTATATTATAGTCAGGAACACTTCTCTGTGCTTAGTACACTGGGTTTCTATATTAGAGTCAGGAACACTTCTCTGTGCTTAGTACACTGGGTTTCTATATTAGAGTCAGGAACACTTCTCTGTGCTTAGTACACTGGGTTTCTATATTAGAGTCAGGAACACTTCTCTGTGCTTAGTACACTGGGTTTCTATATTAGAGTCAGGAACACTTCTCTGTGCTTAGTACACTGGGTTTCTATATTAGAGTCAGGAACACTTCTCTGTGCTTAGTACACTGGGTTTCTATATTAGAGTCAGGAACACTTCTCTGTGCTTAGTACACTGGGTTTCTATATTAGAGTCAGGAACACTTCTCTGTGCTTAGTACACTGGGTTTCTATATTAGAGTCAGGAACACTTCTCTGTGCTTAGTACACTGGGTTTCTATATTAGAGTCAGGAACACTTCTCTGTGCTTAGTACACTGGGTTTCTAGGCTGATATCAGGAACACTTCTCTGTGCTTAGTACACTGGGTTTCCATGCTGATATCAGGAACACTTCTCTGTGCTTATTACACTGGGTTTCCATGTTGATGTCAGGAACACTTCTCTGTGCTTAGTACACTGGGTTTCTATATTAGAGTCAGGAACACTTCTCTGTGCTTAGTACACTGGGTTTCTATATTAGAGTCAGGAACACTTCTCTGTGCTTAGTACACTGGGTTTCTATATTAGAGTCAGGAACACTTCTCTGTGCTTAGTACACTGGGTTTCTATATTAGAGTCAGGAACACTTCTCTGTGCTTAGTACACTGGGTTTCTATATTAGAGTCAGGAACACTTCTCTGTGCTTAGTACACTGGGTTTCTATATTAGAGTCAGGAACACTTCTCTGTGCTTAGTACACTGGGTTTCTATATTAGAGTCAGGAACACTTCTCTGTGCTTAGTACACTGGGTTTCTATATTAGAGTCAGGAACACTTCTCTGTGCTTAGTACAATGGGTTTCTATATTAGAGTCAGGAACACTTCTCTGTGCTTAGTACACTCTGTTTCCATGCTGATGTCAGGAACACTTCTCTGTGCTTAGTACACTGGGTTTCTATATATATTAGTACACTAGATAATTTGTTGTTTGCTGTGGATGGGAAGAAATACATTAGTATTGGGATCCATTATTTTTCTTTTGTTGTAATTTGTCAAAATGGTCGCCTGGACGTCTTCAGAATGTCTGTGTGCTCCTTCGGGAGAGAAAGCTGCCTTTGCACAATTGTTTTGTCCCAGAAATAGAGTGAGTCAGAGAGCACACTGTTCTTTTCATCACCACAACCTTATCATTTCAAGGATGTGAATAGATTAAAATGGTGTTGGATTTATCATAAATATGGATTTATTAATTACCAATTACTACATAACTGGAGGTCATGGTGCAGTCATGGTGCAAACTCTTAGTAAATATGTCCCTCTAACTCAAGCAGTGAATCAGCCTCTGTGTGTCCAGTCCACCCGTCCCTTCACCACAATAACCAACATAACATAGGAACTGTGACACTTTCTTGGCAAACGTTGTGAAAAGGGAAAACATTGAAAGAACATTTCTTCATCCAGGCCATAGTGTTGCGTCACTCTGTCTGAAAACAGAATAACAGCAATAATGCTTCATCAGCACTCCATGTCTTTTGAGTCCAGCAACAGGAAGTGTGTTAATGTAATAATCTGTCCTGTCTGTTGGTGTATGTTGTCTGCATCGCCGCTTTCAGCCCAGAAACAATGTTCCTACATGGATAAATGAAGTTCATTTAATTTATTGTCTTCTCACCCAGATATGTTGATTTCTTCACTTCTACAGGGTTGTGAGAGTCTGCTGTATGTATTTCTCAGTCTAATGCCAAAGTGAGGACTTTCTCCAGTAGCTTTAATCCCCTGGATAATGATAAAACAGAGCACACTCTGACACACTGGGCTATCCATTCATGACAGACTGCTCCCGCTCCCTTCCTCCTTCCCCCAGTTGAATCAGGGGTCAGTGACTTTCTCTGGAGTACAAGACTGAAATTCCACATAGTGGATGTGGTGGTAGGAGAGGAGGTGGTGACGAGAAGCGGCCCACTAACCTCACTCAATTCCTGGGTAGCAGTTCCCCGAGGCAGGCACTCATCCTACTAGGGCCTAGCCCACACCTCAGACCCATGCAGAGTAAAGTCAGACATAGACCGCTAGCCACAGTCATGAGAGGAGAAACAGGGTGTGGAGCTTCTCATTAACTCCCTTCATCAGGGATGCAGCAACCACTGGATTACGTTCACATTCTTTCAATACATTATCATCATTAAGAGCCTCATGTTTAGGGTCATGTATCGTAAAGGACGAATCTGCGATTGCTACATCTATTTTTTTTTTACTTTTAAATTCATAATATATACCTATTGATTCTTGAAGAATATACAAGTAACTTATAAATGACTCACGGGCTTATTTCAACTGTTTAATCCCATCAGAACCCAAAACAGAAGACTGATTAACCCCATCAGAACCCGACACAGAAGACTGTTTAACCCCATCAGAACCGAACACAGAAGACTGTTTAACCCCATCACAACCCAACACAGAAGACTGTTTAACCCCATTAGAACCCAACACAGAAGACTGATTAACCCCATCAGAACCCAACACAGAAGACTGTTTAACCCCATCACAACCCAACACAGAAGACTGTTTAACCCCATTAGAACCCAACACAGAAGACTGTTTAACCCCATTAGAACTCAACACAGAAGACTGATTAACCCCATTAGAACTCAACACAGAAGACTGTTTAACCCCATTAGAACCCAACACAGAAGACTGTTTAACCCCATTAGAACCCAACACAGAAGACTGTTTAACCCCATTAGAACACAACACAGAAGACTGTTTAACCCCATTAGAACCCAACACAGAAGACTGTTTAACCCCATTAGAACACAACACAGAAGACTGTTTAACCCCATTAGAACCCAACACAGAAGACTGATTAACCCCATCAGAACCCAACACAGAAGACTGTTTAACCCCATTAGAACCCAACACAGAAGACTGTTTAACCCCATTAGAACTCAACACAGAAGACTGATTAACCTCATCAGAACCCAACACAGAAGACTGATTAACCCCATCAGAACCCAACACAGAAGACTGTTTAACCCCATTAGAACCCAACACAGAAGACTGTTTATCCCCATCAGAACCCAACACAGAAGACTGTTTAACCCCATTAGAACCCAACACAGAAGACTGTTTAACCCCATTAGAACACAACACAGAAGACTGTTTAACCCCATTAGAACCCAACACAGAAGACTGTTTAACCCCATTAGAACACAACACAGAAGACTGTTTAACCCCATTAGAACCCAACACAGAAGACTGTTTAACCCCATTAGAACACAACACAGAAGACTGTCTAACCCCATTAGAACCCAACACAGAAGACTGTTTAACCCCATCAGAACCCAACACAGAAGACTGTTTAACCCCATTAGAACCCAACACAGAAGACTGTTTAACCCCATCAGAACCCAATACAGAAAACTGTTTAACCCCATCAGAACACAAAACAGAAGACTGATTAACCCCATCAGAACCCAAAACAGAAGACTGATTAACCCCATCAGAACCCAACACAGAAGACTGTTTAACCCCATTAGAACCCAACACAGAAGACTGTTTAACCCCATCAGAACCCAACACAGAAGACTGTTTAACCCCATCAGAACCCAACACAGAATACTGTTTAACCCCATCAGAACCCAACACAGAAGACTGTTTAACCCCATCAGAACCACCCCAAAAAAGATTGTTTTACGCCATTGTTTTTAAAGTAATTGTAATCAAACACTATAAAGCTTCACAACATGGTTAAGACTATCACTCGGATCTCATGGATGGTCAGTCTTTGCATCCACAGCCCCATCTATGAATTTGAGAATGGTTCTATTTCCAGGACAGAGAACAACCATGTCACTATGTCATGTCACTATCAAATACAGTCACGGTGGAAACTCTACAATTCACTTGAAAGGTGTTGACCTGAAAAGTGTGGACTAGTAGAGACACTGGACCAGTGTTACATTTGACACTCTCAGTGTTGATTTAACACTGGACAATTTGCTGTGAGGGAAAACCTTTGAATCTTCATGAATCTTCAGAAGCTATGGAGTTTTCCAGAGTTCCAGAATCCTGTCGCTCCATTCCTCTTTGTCCCAGTCTATCCAAACCTGGGTCATCACCTCTCTAGTCAAAGATAAACATCCCTTGGCAAACCAACCAATATAGTAATAAACGGCAGCAGCAGCAAAGATGCTGTCGTAAGCGTCAATATATTTTTAATAAGGTCCCATCCAATTCAAACTATCCAATTCAGCCAGTAAATAATTCGTTTCAGTTTAATTTAGTTCAAGAAGTGAATATGAACAATTGTTTTTCATTGCAGACTAGGCCTACATATTTCTTAAAATTGTAACAATATAGATTCGTAATAATTGTATGATTTAATAAGTAATTAAAAGAATGACCGGGAAATATGTTTAGCCCTATCCTAATTTTAACGTGGAACCATTTGTAATTTGTAATAGACTATATTTAGGCTTTATTTAGACGCTATATTTTGTAAAAGTTTGATACATTTTTCGATGATAATGGAATTTATCTATCGACACAAGTGTTATTTGTAGATTTTTTTTATGTTGACTGTGAGCGGATCTTCTGTATTTTGTGCTTATTAGCAGCGAATACGTCTCTTGTGTGGATGAATGTGGATGAAACACCCGCGCACTGAGGAGCAGCTGGGCCCTCGCTTCAAGCTCTCCCAAAGCTGTCAGCAAGTTTTACACGAAGCTTTGGCAACAAAATGCGTGTGCTGTGCTCCAACGGAACACGGCTAATAAATCTTTATATTAAAAAGAATGACAAAGTTGTGCAAAATAAGTGGACAATATCGTAGAGCAAACAGTAGGCTTTGATTGAAAATGCTGTATTTTGGTTATTTGTACCCAACAAAACAGAATTTTAACTGCTTAACATATTTTAATAGCCTGATAAAAAAGTTAATTGTAATTGTAAAATGTCCAATAAGCTCATATGTAGTGGACCTAAGGAGACTTTTCTATGTGTGAAACATGTCAGAATGAAAGGACATTTAGGGAATGCATGTTTGGAACTATCCATGTTTAGAATGATCCATGTTTAGAACGATCCATGTATAGAACTATCCATGTTTAGAATGATCCATGTTTAGAACGATCCATGTTTAGAATGATCCATGTATAGAACTATCCATGTTGAGAACATCCATGTTTAGAACGATCCATGTTTAGAACGATCCATGTTCAGAACATCCATGTTTAGAACGATCCATGTTTAGAACATCCATGTTGAGAACATCCATGTTTAGAACGATCCATGTTCAGAACATCCATGTTTAGAACGATCCATGTTTAGAATTATCCATGTTTAGAATGATCCATGTTTAGAAGTTTATATCAAAAGTGATGAAAAATGCAAACACACAGCTTAGTGAGTGTATGTGTCTCATAGACTTAGATAGATATCACATCATTGTATCTGTCCCATTATGATGGGCAGGGCCATTGAGGCCACTTCCATTTCGAAGTAGTCTGTTTTATTCTACTACTACAAGTCGGTAAACAAACTGAAAAGGTGTGTACTGCCACCGGGAGATTGTTGTTTAAACAGGTACAAACAATTTTACATTTAGCAGATCCTCTTACCCAGAGCGACTTACAGGAGCATTTAGGGTTAAGGGCACATCGACAGATCTTTCACCTAGTCGGCTCAGGGATTTGAACCAGTGACCTTCTGGTTACTGGCTCAATGCTCTTAACTGCTAGGCTACCTGCCACCCCCTATCTGGTCAAAGATTTGCCCCCTGCAGTTATGGAATGTTTGCTCACAAATAAAATTAATTGGCTGATCCCTCCTGGCGACCTTCCTTAACCCATAGGAAGTCCCAACCAGTTGACAACTTCAAAATGGTGAAAGTCCTCCATAGTGCTGCCCATGTTAAAATGAGCTTTTGGGCAATAGAGTCCTCTATATATCTCTATGGTATGCCTGTAGTGGATAAAGTGAAGGAGTCATCCTTTCGGTCCTTGCTCCTCCCCCTGGCCTGTGAGTAAGGCAGTAGAGCCTTCAGCAGTGTAAGGAAAACCAGACATCACACTCAGAGACAAGGCACTGTTACTACTACACACACTCCCACACAGCACAGCATCCACACGGCTGTGATACTACACTCTCTGGCCTGTCCACTGAACTGACAACCTGAACACTCTACGACTCCATTGGACGATCGCTGAAATGGACTGAAACAGAGAGGATCCAAGTGGAAAAAGATGGTTCGTTGGTGGACTTTTTGACTTTGCGTTCAGTTCCGGGTTAAATCGCACCGAAGAGAAGTTGCCTTGACTATTTTTTCAATATTTTTCTTCACTGTTCCTAAGGAGGCTCTCACACCCATACATAGTTAGATTTTTCGACTATCCTCCTCTCTGCGCCTCAGGAGTCTGTTCCAGTCTCTGCCTCTCAGGGGGTTGTGTTTTTCAGGGTCCATCTCCTGCCATCCTCCATGATGCTGACAGAGCCGTATGGGATGATGGGGTCCATGGGTTCCGAGGTGCGAGACCTGAGCTCTCTCTTACCCCCGGTGCCCTCCGTACCTTCCCTATCAGTGAGCAGCGGGGGCTGTGGCCTGCCCGTTGGGGGTGCCCCTCAGTGGGCACCTTACCTGGACCTCCACCCTGGCTCTCCCTACGGTTCCCTGCCCTCCCACCACTCCCTCATCAAGCAGGAGCCTGGCTGGGGCTCCACGGACCCTCTGGAGGACCCTCACTGTGGCCTGGGGGCCTTCACGTTGCACTTCTCTGGCCAGTTCACTGGGACAAGCCCCTGTCGGGTTGGGGCCTTCGGTGAGCCAGCTCCAAGCCAGTCCAGGGTGTTTCCTAATGGAGCCTACCTCCCAGGCTGTGTGGACAGCCCGCCGACCCACAGGAACCAGGGTAAGGCTGCTCTCTGCTCCCCTCTCTCCTCCTCTATAGCCACCTCATTGACCCTCTCTGGGCTCACTCTATCCTCTGCAGCATCTCTTGAATTCAGCTCAAGCTAAGCTGTCTACTCCTCACCACTCAAGGCCAAAGTTATTGTACATCTTCATTGCTTGCTGTTTGGGGTTTTAGGCTGGGTTTCTGTATAAGCACTTTATGACAACTGCTGATGTAAAAAGGGAGTTATAAATACATTTGATTGATTGATTGATTGTTAGGCCATCAGCGTTGCACCTACACTGTCTGATGTCAGTGACGGAGTGTGTCTGTGAGTTTCTCATGTGGCCATGCCCTACTTCCTGGGTCATTGTGTGAATGTGTTGGACTGTGTCTATTTGCATTGGGTGTAATTGTCCAGAGTTGATGTTTGGGCCTTGTCCACAGTGTTGTGTCTGAACAGGATGTTTTGTATTAGACAGGGTCGTTCTGCCCTGTACAGGGAAGAGAGCTGTCAGTTTTCCTATCGCTGGCCCGACTCACGGAGTTAATGCAACAATATGGCCTAGAGGTCTCCCTCAGCCTGTGTTCAAACACGTTCACTTTCACTTTTATTCTCAAAGAACATAGTGCTTCAAAATAATGAAACATAATAATACAAAAAGCAGTGTTTTAAAAAAATACCTAATTTAAATACAGCTGTAAATGTATTGTTGATTGTAATATCCAAGTTAAAGGGGCAATTAGCGGTTGAAACAATAACAATGCGTTTTCCCCATCCCTGTTTTGGTTAAAAGCTGAGGGATGGGGCTGGAGAAATGTAACCTCTCTCAAATACATAGACAGAGCTATGGATGCAAGAACTGGCCATCCATGATATACAAATGATAGTTTTAACCATGATTTGAGGCTATATACTGTAGTGTTTATTTACATTTACTTTATTTACAAACATTGTAGCAAAACAAGATTATATGTTGGGTTCTGATGGGGTAGGACCGTTGAACTAAGCTCATGAGGCATTTATAAATTATATTATTGAAGAATCAATGTGTACATCATTTATAAATCACCAAATGGATGTAGCAACTGCAGATTTCCCCTTTATCCCCCCCAGTATTTTGTAAAACTTACAAATTCATATTGTTTTGATGCTGTAGTTCTGGACAGTATTTTGTAAAACTTACAAATTAATATTGTTTTGATGCTGTAGTTCTGGACAGTATTTTGTAAAACTTACAAATTAATATTGTTTTGATGCTGTAGTTCTGGACAGTATTTTGTAAAACTTACAAATTAATATTGTTTTGATGCTGTAGTTCTGGACAGTATTTTGTAAAACTTACAAATTAATATTGTTTTGATGCTGTAGTTCTGGACAGTATTTTGTAAAACTTACAAATTAATATTGTTTTGATGCTGTAGTTCTGGACAGTATTTTGTAAAACTGTCTTCTTTTTTATTCAGCTAATTTCAAACCATCAGCTATTTCAGTTCAGTTGATCATTTCTCATCATTCTGCATTTACTTTTTTTGTTTGTAAAAAAATCATAATATATTTATTTACATGACATAAACAGGAACATTGTTACATCATAGTAATCCCTGACATAATGAACGGAATCTATTACTACCTAGCTATCACAAAATAATGTTGTCAACGATGGACACATATTCTACCTCATAGATGTGGTGGCTGGTACAACATTATTATAGCTATGATAATAAGCATGATAAACTTGTTGTTCACAAAATCTATTTATAATACAAAATGTTGTTTAATTAAGCAATTAGGCCCGAGTTGGTGTGGTATATGGCCAATATACCACGGTACAGGAGTGTTCTTATGCACGACGCAACGCGGAGTGCTAGGACACAGCCCTTAGCCGTGGTACATTGTCCATATATCACAAACCCCCGAGATGCCTAATTGCTATTTTAAACTGGTTACCAACATAATTAGAACAATAAAAATTCATATTTTGTGATATACGGTCTGACATACCACGGCTTTCAGCCAATCAGCATTCAGGGCTCGAACCACCAACTTCATAATACAATTTTATGTTCACTTTTCCCTAATGAATTGTTCAACTCAAATTCAAATTCATAATGGGCCGAATCCGTAGCTGAGATGAGAGAGTAAACACAGCATTGACGTGCATATGAAAGACAGACCTACCATGCACACTAATCTCAAATTAGGATTCAGTCCATTAAGGGAGGAATTCATATGATGTCATATTTTACCAGTTTAGCTACATTATCAGTGTTTCCCCTCATCCAAAACAATGTAATCATATCTTCCCAGTTTAGCTACATTATCAGTGTTTCCCCTCATTCAAAACAATGTAATCATATCTTCCCAGTTTAGCTACATTATCAGTGTTTCCCCTCATTCAAAACAATGTAATCATATCTTACCAGTTTATCTACATTATCAGTGTTTCCCCTCATTCAAAACAATGTAATCATTTCTTCCCAGTTTAGCTACATTATCAGTGTTTCCCCTCAGTCAAAACAATGTAATCATATCTTCCCAGTTTAGCTACATTATCAGTGTTTCTCCTCATTCAAAACAATGTAATCATATCTTCCCAGTTTAGCTACATTATCAGTGTTTCCCCTCATTCAAAACAATGTAATCATATCTTCCCAGTTTAGCTACATTATCAGTGTTTCCCCTCATTCAAAACAATGTAATCATATCTTACCAGTTTAGCTACATTATCAGTGTTTCCCCTCATTCAAAACAATGTAATCATATCTTACCAGTTTAGCTACATTATTAGTGTTTCCCCTCATTCAAAACAATGTAATCATATCTTACCAGTTTAGCTACATTATCAGTGTTTCTCCTCATTCAAAACAATGTAATCATATCTTCCCAGTTTAGCTACATTATCAGTGTTTCCCCTCATTCAAAACAATGTAATCATATCTTCCCAGTTTAGCTACATTATCAGTGTTTCCCCTCATTCAAAACAATGTAATCATATCTTACCAGTTTAGCTACATTATTAGTGTTTCCCCTAATTCAAAACAATGTAATCATATCTTACCAGTTTAGCTACATTATCAGTGTTTCTCCTCATTCAAAACAATGTAATCATATCTTCCCAGTTTAGCTACATTATCAGTGTTTCCCCTCATTCAAAACAATGTAATCATATCTTCCCAGTTTAGCTACATTATCAGTGTTTCCCCTCATTCAAAACAATGTAATCATATCTTACCAGTTTAGCTACATTATCAGTGTTTCCCCTCATTCAAAACAATGTAATCATATCTTACCAGTTTAGCTACATTATTAGTGTTTCCCCTCATTCAAAACAATGTAATCATATCTTACCAGTTTAGCTACATTATCAGTGTTTCTCCTCATTCAAAACAATGTAATCATATCTTCCCAGTTTAGCTACATTATTAGTGTTTCCCCTCATTCAAAACAATGTAATCATATCTTCCCAGTTTATCTACATTATCAGTGTTTCCCCTCATTCAAAACAATGTAATCATATTTTTTTACAAACTAAAATACTAATGCAGTATGATGACAAATGATCAAATAAAAACCTTCCTATCATAATGTTTCCTGATTTAAATGAACCTGTTTGGAAGACAACATTTTCCTGTATAATTTTCCTAGTTGTACAGTTTCTTACTGTGTCTAGTTACAGTCATATTACTGTTTATTCGGTCCCCCCTTAAATAAAGTAGACCTTATAAAGGCTTTATATACTATACATAAAGGCTTCATAAGCACTACATAAACGTTTCACAAATAATTTATAAGCGTATGTCATACTCTATAGAAGGTGTATAAAGGGTGACAAAACCATTGTAGGTTGAATTGCCAAATGTGACAAAACACACTATGAATGTTCATACACCATTTACAGAGCGTGAGATAAGCTTAAAGATGATTAGTGAAGCATTTATGTAGTGTTTATGAAGCCTTTATGTATGCTCTATGAAGCCCTCAAAAGTTGTTTAAAGAGGTGTGAAGATGTTGACTAGTAAAGCTAACAGTATAGTCGCCATACAGGGCGTGGGAAAAGGACATTACCTTGGACCGTCACTGTCTGTGCCATAGAAATTGATAACACACCTGCGCACAGCACGCACTAATGCACGCATCGCACACGCGTGTGTTCATCCATGCATGCACACACACACAAGCACGCACACACAAGCACGCACACACACACACACACACACACACACACACACACACACACGTGAAAACACACGCCTGATTCTTAGGATTTCTGGAATGTTGTAACATTTGATGTTATGTGTTCTATGTGTGATAATGTTTGAGTGTTTTCATGTAGTTTCCTCAAAAACACCTCACATTCAAACACACTTTTTGCAGACTAACACTTAGCCTTACTTTATTATTGTCACGCCCTGACCATAGAGAGCCTTGTTATTCTCTATTTCGGTTAGGTCAGGGTGTTCCTATCTAGGTTGTTTATTTCTATGTTGGCCTGGTATGGTTCCCAATCAGAGGCAGCTGTTTATCGTTGTCTCTGATTGGGGATCATATTTAGGCAGCCATTTCCCCACCGTGTTTTGTGGGATCTTGTTTTTGTGTTGTTGCCTGTGAGCTCTCCAGAACGTCACGTTTCGTTTCTTCTTTGTTGTTTTGTTGTGCACTTCACTTATCATAAAAGATGTGGAACCTATATCACGCTGCGCTTTGGTCTGAGTATGCTTACGACTATCGTGACAATTATCCAGACCTTGAGAACACTTTTCCTTCCAAAGGAGAAACCTATCCTGAGCCCAAATTGCAATGATCCGCTCCGAAACAGGCTTTTCTAAATCAAAATTATATATTGGGTTAAGATGTTTACTCCAAGATTTACACAAAGCCTAAAAGAATATCTAGGGTCTATATTTCTCTCCAATTTCCGAATCCCATATTGTTCATTATTTTCATTTAAAAACAAATGTTGACATGAGACAAGCGCTGACTTACGGGTTTCTTTTATTTATTCGTCCCAATAGTATTTGGGGTCTTTTATTAGTCCCAATAGTATTTGGGGTCTTGTTCTCCCAAGATCTGACCCCAGAAGATAAGTCAGGGGAATTGTTTAACTGATATTTATCTGAATTTATATTTAATTTCTCTGTTTCCTGTGTGCTATTATTGAGACGTTATCAAATTTGACAACAGCAATAAACATGATAATTTGTCAACAAAGAGAGTCTATTTTCAGTATTGATTCATACTTCCATTGGTCATATAGGGTTTAGCCTGTGTGATCGGTAATGTGAGGCTCATAGGGTTTAGCCTGTGTGATTGGTAATGTGAGGCTCATAGGGTTTAGCCTGTGTGATTGGTATTGTGAGGCTCATATAGGGTTTAGCCTGTGTGATTGGTAATGTGAGGCTCATAGGGTTTAGCCTGTGTGATTGGTAATGTGAGGCTCATAGGGTTTAGCCTGTGTGATTGGTAATGTGAGGCTCATATAGGGGTTAGCCTGTGTGATTGGTAATGTGAGGCTCATATGGTTTAGCCTGTGTGATCGGTAATGTGAGGCTCATAGGGTTTAGCCTCTGTGATTGGTAATGTGAGGCTCATAGGGTTTAGCCTGTGTGATTGGTAATGTGAGGCTCATATAGGGTTTAGCCTGTGTGATTGGTAATGTGAGGCTCATATAGGGTTTAGCCTGTGTGATTGGTAATGTGAGGCTCATATAGGGGTTAGCCTGTGTGATTGGTAATGTGAGGCTCATAGGGTTTAGCCTGTGTGATTGGTAATGTGAGGCTCATATAGGGTTTAGCCTGTGTGATTGGTAATGTGAGGCTCATATAGGGTTTAGCCTGTGTGATTGGTAATGTGAGGCTCATATAGGGTTTAGCCTGTGTGATTGGTAATGTGAGGCTCAGACCCACTGAGCACTGAGAGTTTGTTGATTCTGTGGAAAGTAGTTTTTGATGAAGTGGTCTGTGGGTCAGTGTGGGACTTTAAGGGCTCCAGTGATTTAGAGACGTGTAGGTGAGTCAGTCTCCTCAGGAACTGTCCAACACTCCCCTTGACTCCTGTCCTGTTAATGTCATGTGTGGGTGAGTGTGTGCGTGAATATGTGCATGCTTGTGTGTGTGCGTGTGAGTGTGTGTGCTTGTGCGTTTGTGTGTATGAGCAAGTGCAGACACACACACCACTTGGTCCTTAGATTTACTGACCTTCATATTCTCTGGATGCCAACTTTCCTCTCCAGCTTTACTGAAACCGTGAATGAAAACCTTCCAGGGAGACGGGGTTCAGTGGTGTCATAAACTTACTACAGTGATGTTGCTATGAGGATTCAGATATCCGTCCGGCTCCCGGAGACTCACAGTTTCCTCCAAAATGTTGCCATGATGGTGAAACTGAGAAAGTATTGTCTTTATAATGTGTATTTTCTCTGTAGGTTATGGGACAGTAGGTCTGGACGGGGCTCCCAGCTATGGTCACACTCCGTCTCAACACTCCCCTCAGTTCTCCTGTCATTCATTCAAACACGAGGACATCCTGTCCCCTCCAACTACCATGGGTAACATTCACTGTCATTAACACTTCCTGTCCACCTGTGTGTATGATAGTGTGTGTGTGTTTTAGTGTTTGTGTGTGTGTGTGCAGCATGTGAAAGTTAACCTCACAAACAATGAAGACTCTGAGGTCTCAGCAAGGTTAGTAAGGAAGTCACCCAGAGGTTGCTATAAACAGGGCTATAAATGACTATCATCCATTCTCTCTCCCTGTCTCCCCTCAACCTCTCTCTCTGTGTTTTTAACACCACCTCTCGCTATGCTCTTATTCAAAGCAGTGTACGTTTTCTTTTCATTTTGGTCAAATGAATATACTGGCTCTGGAAATGATAAGGAAACAGCTTTATGAGAGACTTGGTGGAATGTTGACCGCCACCAGGGGACCAATCCACAACTGAGCCAGAGAAGGAGCTATGAAGGTCCTTTAAAAGGAGTTGGGTTGGTTTACCACCTCTGGGAGGACTGCTGTTTTGATCATTGTTTAGAGGAAACGTGTTTTTATTGGTGTTTGTGTGGGAGTCTGTCTGTCTGTCTGTCTGTCTGTCTGCCTGTCTGTGTGTGTGTGTGTGTCTGTGTTTGGGGATGACATATCTTTTCTCTGTGACTCCTGGGGATATAGCAGCAGAGATAGTCAGCTGGTAAACAGACCAATCTGGTGTTATATTGAGCATGTGGTTTCATCGTGCTGTAACTACTGTCCAACAGGTCTTTATGCTAATTCATTGGTTTGTTTGTCTGGTTCATTTACTGTATGCTATGCAGGTGACCAGCAGTACCCTGCCCCTCCCCCCATGTTTGGTTGCCACCCCCCCTCAGAGAACTGTCCAACCAGCCAGGCTCTACTGCTGAGGAACTATAACAGGTACCTTTCTGTTCACAAACCTCCTCATCACCTTGGATCTCTATAGCTTGAGATCCATACGCCTGACTCTCATACCATTACACTGTACATGTTTGTGCTACCGTTGCTAGGATACCAGGGTTCATTTTGACTACATAGTTATTTAGGATCTGACTCCAGTGATGATCACAGATAGATACTCATTGTACTGTATTTATATTTCAACCAGGAAGTCCTATAGAGATAATAATATATATATATATATTTTCAATGGCCTTTGATGAGCTCATCAAATGTCAGTCTGTCTTTGAGAGGGAGGAGGACCTTATGACCAATGGAAGGAAGTGAGATCACCAGGGTAGGAAGGAAGTGAGATCACCAGGGTATGAAGGAGGTGTACGTCTGAGACTGTACACAGAGCTAAATCAAATCAAATCAAATGTTATTTGTCACATGCGCCAAATACAACAGGTGTAGTAGACCTTACAGTGAAATGCTGAATACAACAGGTGTAGTAGACCTTCTAGTGAAATGCTTACTAACAAGCCCTTAACCAACAATGCAGTTTTAAGAAAGTACCTAAAAAAAACAATAGATAAGAAAAACAAATGATTAAAGAGCAGCAGTAAATAACAATAGCGAGGCGATATACAGGGGGTACCGGATACAGAGTCAATGTGGAGGCTATATACAGGGGGTACCGGATACAGAGTCAATGTGGAGGCTATATACAGGGGGTACCGGTACAGAGTCAATGTGGAGGTTATATACAGGGGGTACCGGTACAGAGTCAATGTGGAGGTTATATACAGGGGGTACCGGTACAGAGTCAATGTGGAGGTTATATACAGGGGGTACTGGTACAGAGTCAATGTGGAGGCGATATACAGGGGGTACCGGATACAGAGTCAATGTGGAGGCTATATACAGGGGGTACTGGTACAGAGTCAATGTGGAGGCTATATGCAGGGGGTACCGGATACAGAGTCAATGTGGAGGCTATATACAGGGGGTACTGGTACAGAGTCAATGTGGAGGCTATATGCAGGGGGTACCGGTACAGAGTCAATGTGGAGGCTATATGCAGGGGGTACCGGTACAGAGTCAATGTGGAGGCTATATACAGGGGGTACCGGTACAGAGTCAATGTGGAGGTTATATACAGGGGGTACCGGTACAGAGTCAATGTGGAGGCTATATACAGGGGGTACCGGTACAGAGTCAACGTGGAGGCTATAAACAGGGGGTACCGGTACAGAGTCAATGTGGAGGTTATATACAGGGGGTACCGGTACAGAGTCAATGTGGAGGCTATATACAGGGGGTACCGGTACAGAGTCAATGTGGAGGTTATATACAGGGGGTACCGGTACAGAGTCAATGTGGAGGCTATATACAGGGGGTACCGGTACAGAGTCAATGTGGAGGCTATAAACAGGGGGTACCGGTACAGAGTCAATGTGGAGGTTATATACAGGGGGTACCGGTACAGAGTCAATGTGGAGGCTATATACAGGGGGTACCGGTACAGAGTCAATGTGGAGGTTATATACAGGGGGTACCGGTACAGAGTCAATGTGGAGGCTATATACAGGGGGTACCGGTACAGAGTCAATGTGGAGGCTATAAACAGGGGGTACCGGTACAGAGTCAATGTGGAGACTATATACAGGGGGTACCGGTACAGAGTCAATGTGGAGGCTATAAACAGGGGGTACCGGTACAGAGTCAATGTGGAGGCTATATACAGGGGGTACCGGTACAGAGTCAATGTGGAGGCTATATACAGGGGGTACTGGTACAGAGTCAATGTGGAGGTTATATACAGGGGGTACCGGTACAGAGTCAATGTGGAGGCTATAAACAGGGGGTACCGGTACAGAGTCAATGTGGAGACTATATACAGGGGGTACCGGTACAGAGTCAATGTGGAGGCTATAAACAGGGGGTACCGGTACAGAGTCAATGTGGAGACTATATACAGGGGGTACCGGTACAGAGTCAATGTGGAGGCTATAAACAGGGGGTACCGGTACAGAGTCAATGTGGAGGCTATATACAGGGGGTACCGGTACAGAGTCAATGTGGAGGCTATATACAGGGGGTACTGGTACAGAGTCAATGTGGAGGTTATATACAGGGGGTACTGGTACAGAGTCAATGTGGAGGTTATATACAGGGGGTACTGGTACAGAGTCAATGTGGAGGCTATATACAGGGGGTACTGGTACAGAGTCAATGTGGAGGCTATATACAGGGGGTACTGGTACAGAGTCAATGTGGAGGTTATATACAGGGGGTACCGGTACAGAGTCAATGTGGAGGCTATATACAGGGGGTACCGGTGCAGAGTCAATGTGGAGGCTATATACAGGGGGTACCGGTACAGAGTCAATGTGGAGGCTATATACAGGGGGTACTGGTACAGAGTCAATGTGGAGGCTATATACAGGGGGTACTGGTACAGAGTCAATGTGGAGGTTATATACAGGGGGTACTGGTACAGAGTCAATGTGGAGGCTATATACAGGGGGTACTGGTACAGAGTCAATGTGGAGGCTATATACAGGGGGTACTGGTACAGAGTCAATGTGGAGGTTATATACAGGGGGTACCGGTACAGAGTCAATGTGGAGGCTATATACAGGGGGTACTGGTACAGAGTCAATGTGGAGGTTATATACAGGGGGTACCGGTACAGAGTCAATGTGGAGGCTATATACAGGGGGTACCGGTACAGAGTCAATGTGGAGGCTATATACAGGGGGTACCAGTTCAGAGTCAATGTAGAGGCTATATACAGGGGGTACCGGTACAGAGTCAATGTGGAGGCTATATACAGGGGGTACTGGTACAGAGTCAATGTGGAGGCTATATACAGGGGGTACCGGTACAGAGTCAATGTGGAGACTATATACAGGGGGTACCGGTACAGAGTCAATGTAGAGGCTATATACAGGGGGTACCGGTACAGAGTCAATATGGAGACTATATACAGGGGGTACCGGTACAGAGTCAACGTGGAGGCTATATACAGGGGGTACCGGTACAGAGTCAATGTGGAGGCTATATACAGGGGGTACCGGTGCAGAGTCAATGTGGAGGCTATATACAGGGGGTACCGGTACAGAGTCAATGTGGAGACTATATACAGGGGGTACCGGTACAGAGTCAATGTGGATGCTATATACAGGGGGTACCGGTACAGAGTCAATGTGGAGGCTATATACAGGGGGTACCGGTACAGAGTCAATGTGGAGGCTATATACAGGGGATACCGGTACAGAGTCAATGTGGAGGCTATATACAGGGGGTATCGGTACAGAGTCAATGTGGAGGCTATATACAGGGGGTACCGGTACAGAGTCAATGTGGAGGCTATATACAGGGGGTACCAGTTCAGAGTCAATGTAGAGGCTATATACAGGGGGTACCGGTACAGAGTCAACGTGGAGGCTATATACAGGGGGTACCGGTACAGAGTCAATGTGGAGGCTATATACAGGGGGTACCAGTTCAGAGTCAATGTAGAGGCTATATACAGGGGTACCGGTACAGAGTCAACGTGGGGGCTATATACAGGGGGTACCAGTTCAGAGTCAATGTAGAGGCTATATACAGGGGGTATCGGTACAGAGTCAACGTGGAGGCTATATGCAGGGGGTACCGGTACAGAGTCAATGTGGAGGCTATATACAGGGGGTACCGGTACAGAGTCAATGTAGAGGCTATATACAGGGGGTACCGGTACAGAGTCAACGTGGAGGCTATATGCAGGGGGTACCGGTACAGAGTCAATGTGGAGGCTATATACAGGGGGTACCGGTACAGAGTCAACGTGGAGGCTATATACAGGGGGTACCAGTTCAGAGTCAATGTGGAGGCTATATACAGGGGGTACCGGTACAGA